>NC_048897.1:2150787-2151310 GCF_011077185.1 Oxyura jamaicensis | reverse complement strand
GGGGCGGCGGCGCCTGGGTTCCGCGGCTGCGGCCCGGAGGGGGGGAAGCGCGATGGCGGCCGAGGCGCGGCGGTGGTGGCGGGGCGGCGCCGCGCTGCTCCTGCTGGCGCTGTGCCTGCAGCCCGCCCGGCCCCGCAGCCTCCGCTTCGTGACGCTGGTGAGGGGCGGGCGGGGCGGGGGGGGCGGCGGGGGCGGCTGGGGGCCGCGCTGACCGGGTGCCGCCCGCAGGTGTACCGGCACGGGGACCGCTCGCCCATCAAGGCCTACCCGCGGGACCCCTTCCAGGAGGCCGCCTGGCCGCAGGGCTTCGGGCAGCTCACGCAGGTGCGTGCGGGCACCGGGAACCGGGGGAGGGGGGGAGCCGGGGGGAGAGCCGGGGCCTCGTTAACGGCGGGCGCCGCCGATGCCGTTGCAGGTGGGGATGCGGCAGCAGTGGGAGCTGGGCCAGGCCCTGCGGCGGCGCTACCGCGGCTTCCTGGGCGCCGCGTACCGGCGGCAGGAGGTGAGTGCGGGGCCGGGGGGG
>NC_048897.1:2144128-2150777 GCF_011077185.1 Oxyura jamaicensis | reverse complement strand
GGGGGGGAACATTCCTGTTCCCCTTCCCAGCCCCAGCTCTGCCCAGGGTGCCCAAGTCCTGCACAGCACCGGTAAGGGCACTGCTTCAGGTGGGGTTTGTTCATCTGTTTCGTTTGCTTATTCGTTTTTCTTTAGTTGTCAAACAAGTTGTCTTGGGAGAAAGGAGGTGTTCCCTAAGCCAGCTGTATCTGCTGGAAACCCAGTTAAAATCCAATTGCAGAAACAACGACCGGCTTGAATCATTGTTCCTCTTTTACTGTGTGTTCAGGTTTTACCCTGGGATGACGAGGTGAGTTAAGGGCCTAATTCTGCACTGGCCACCCTCTGCATGGCTTTTCAAGTAGCTGAAATCTGTGTCCATGGGTTGAGTTGGGTGACCTCAAGCAAATCTTGGTGGGCATCACCTCTATTGGCTGCTCGTAGCTCTGCTGGCTTCTGTTAGCTGCCACTTCTGGGATTGTTTTTGTTTTTAATTATTACTATTTTTTTCCCTGGGAGGAACTTGTAAACATTATGATGCTTAACTAGTTAAGGACCAACAATTGTCAGCTGCTATCACAGCTGATGCAGTTAATTGGCTATCTAATTAACTGTGGAAATCTTATTAATTATGCTAATGATTTCACTCCTCTTTTACCAATGCTAAAGGACACAGTGAATATTTAGGGCACGGTAGTCCTCTAGCACCTCTTCTCTTCGGTGAAGGTCGGTGGGCACTGACTTTGAAAGGAGCTGGAAGCTCTCAGCGCAGCAGAGACTGCTGCGAGGTGTGGATATACATTTACGGGGTACCATTTTCTGGGGATTTGGAGCAGATTGGGGGTTTATAATCCAGAAGGCAGCTGAATTACTGGACTATCAAACTTGGATAGAAAGACCTACCTGCAAAGACAGAACGGTGGAGGGCTCTCCCCCTTTGCTCCTCTTTTATTTTTTTTCTTCTAATCACTGAGAGGATTCTTTTTTCCCCCTTTGGAAGATAATTGTTATATTGTTCTGGTGCCTGTCTTTATTATTATTATTATTATTAAGATTTTTGCAGTGGATGCTCGTGCTCATTTGAAACAAAAGGTCTGTATGGATCCATATCAAAGATTGGGCTGACCCGGGACTCCAAAACCAAGCAGATTTGGAGATTACAGCCAACGTGGCCTCGCCACAGCCAAAAGAAGCCTGACTAAGCTATTGGCCTTCTATGCTGGAGTGACACATCAGTGGACAAGGGAAGAGCAACTGATGTCTTTTACCTGTACAAGCCTTTTACGCTGTCCTGGTTTCAGCTAGGATAGAGTTAATTTTCCTCCCAGTAGCTGGAATGGTGCTGTGTTTGGGATTTAGGATGAGAATGATGTTGATAACACGCTGATGTTTTAGTTGTTGCAGAGCAGTGCTTACACTAAGCCAAGGACTTTTTGGCTTCTTATGCTCCGCTGCCAGCGGGCAGGCCGGGGGTGCAGCAGGAGCTGGGAGGGGACAGAACCAGCACAGCTGACCCCAAGTGGCCACAGGGATATTCCATACCATATTAAGCAATTAATTAAGCAATTCCACTGAGCAATTAATATGGGGTGGTTGGGGGACTGCTGCTTGGGGGCAGGCATCAGTCAGCGGGTGGTGAGCAATTGCATTGTGCATCGCTTGCTTTGTACGTCTTATTATTATTATTGCTACTATTATTATGACTTCTCTTTCTTCCCTGCCCTGTTAAACTGTCTTTATCTCAACCCACAAGCATTTACTATTTTTTTTTTCCAGTCCCAAAGCTTTGTGCAGCCTGCAGGCTAGACCTTTTGTAGCTACAAGTTGCCAAGATCTTTTACTATGAGCAGATGCTCACAGAAGATCCAGTTAATGGGCCAATATATTGCAACACCAAACACAGTAACAGATGCTGTTTTTAATGGAAAATGAAGACTGGCTTGCCATTTTATTTATTTATTTTTAAATGATTTCTCAAAAATGTTCTTCTTTATTTGGACTGAAATGTGCCAGATATGGTGACTACCAGGGCATGGCACAAAAGACTCATGGAGGCTTAGCGTATGATTTACAGAATGAAGAGTGAGCAAGAAAGATGTTTTGATTTTGCCCCCATGAGGCCAAAACAAGCCTGAAATGCCTGGCAGAAGGATGGTGCTGCATGCGCTGGGCTCAGCAGACAGAAGCAGGGAAATCTGGGTTGCTCTGGACCACGGTCTGCTTTTCTTCTGTTGAATCAGGAAATGTTCTTCTCAACATGACGAAATCCCTTAAACTGAGCTTTTTTTTTTTTTTTTAAGTTGTGTTTTCCAAATGAATCTGCTACTCAGATTTTCTTTTTCTCTCTCTTGGCTCTACGTCTGACTCTTTCATCTGCCCCGCTGCCTTTTGATGTTTGGCTTGTAACAGGGTGTGTTGTAAGAGAGCGAGGATGGTGAAAAACAGCACGGCGAGGAAGCCTGGAATAAAGCCTGGGAAATGGCCAGGAGAAGCCTTCCGCCAGAAATGCAGAAGGGGAAGCTGAAGATGTGAAGATAGCCCTCAGGTGGTGCTTTCCTTAGCCCTCAGATGCCAGCAGAGAGAGGAGATGCTATTTGATGGGTAAGGTGAGCGCTGCTCCGTCCCCATATCAGGGAGAAGCTGTCGTAGTACCCACGGCAATAATAAGGCCTGCAGCTCTTGGAACTTGTTTCCCATGGCATTGCTTCAGGGAGCTCTGTCACTGTAAGTGAAAATAAATTCTCAATTTTAATTTATTGTGAAAAGTTATATTCAAGTTTTGCACAGAAAGCCTGGAGGCTTACAAAGAAAGCGAGTGAAGATAATCCTTTAAAGCAAATGAAGCAATTCCTAATTAATCTCGGTTCTTAAAACATTTAATTTTGCTTATTTATTTTACTTTAATCAGCTCTTGTCATTCTGGGTCATTCTCCTGCAATTTTTACTATTTCACAATCATTGTTTCGAGTGTTTCTTTAAAGCAGCTGGTTACAAATGGCTGTACAGATCTTTTCTCATCCATGTGGGGGGCTTTTAGGTGATCCCACAACCAAAGAAGGATTAAAGGATACAGCTCTTAGCTGAAATATTTTGAGGAAAAATTAAACCCTGAGATATATGTATTCCAAAATAATGCCTCCATTACGTTCTCACATACCTGTTGCTATTTGACTTTGCTGACTGAGCTAAGAAGGGTTCGGACTGATAGAAATGACTTCTTGTCAAGACAGGTGAGATCTGGACTAGATTGCAGGATTCACATAAATATGAATTCACGATTCTTAGCCAAAAAAAAAGAAGTTACAGGAAATGTACCTTGTGTATGAGATGTCTTTTGTGGTTATCCTGTTAGGCCACTAAACACCACAGGGCCATTGACTCACTGCCTGCATGCCTGAGTGGGATGGGGGAAGAGAACTGAAATAAGAAAAAGTGTGAGAAATTGTGGCTTGAGATAAGTATAGCTTAATAAGAAAGAGAAAAGGAAAACAAACAAAAACAAATGATGCAGAACAAAGAGGGAAAAAAAGGAACAAAAAGAAACCCTGGATGAATTTTAACTTGTAATGCTGGCAGTGTGCTCTGGCCACCTTGGTGCTGGCAGTGAGATAGTGCCTATGAAAAGTCTGCCTGTGCTATTTATGTCTTCCATGTGAAGAAAACTGTTGTCCCTAGAAGACGAGGTCATGGAGGGAGTGGAAGGATTCAGAGCTGGGCCCAGCCTTGTTCCCTGCTGGTGTGGTCTTGTGGTTTAACCCAGCAGGCAGCTGAACACGACGCAGCTGGTGTCTCACTCTCCCTGAGAGCAGGGAAAGAATCAAAATAGTGTGAGAATTCATGGTTGAGGTAAAAGGACAGTTTAATAAGAAAGAGGGGAAAAAAAAGGGGGGGGGGGGGGGAACTAACAACAAAATAAGAAACAAAACAAGCAATGTACAATGCAACTGATCACCACCAACTAACTGATACCCAGCCTGTCCCTGAGCAACAGCAGCCCCCCGGCTAACTTGCCCCCGTTCTATTGCTCCGAATGTCAGCATATGATGCGGGACATTACTCTGGCCAGTTTGGGGTCAGCTGTCCTGATTGTGTCCCCTCCCAGCTGCTTGTGCACCCCCAGCCTCCTTGCTGGCAGGGCAGGGTGAGAACCTGGAAAGTCCTTGGCTTCGTGTAAGGAGTCCTCAGAAGCAGCTGAAATATCGGTGTGTCATCAGCACTGTTCTCATCCTAAATTGGAAACAGCACCACACCAGCTACTAGGAAGAAAATTAACTTGATCCCAGACAAAACTAGGACAATGCTGCAGAAATAACAAGTTCATCCTGGTGTTGAAGGGAGCATGTTTCTGCAAAACAATCAGGATCACTGAGGTTACAAAATTAGAGCTAATGGGGATCTCAGATGCTGATGATTTTATTTTATTTTTTTCAGGCTCAATCACAAGTGAAGAAGAAAAACTAGTAACACAAGTGTAACTTTTGAAAAAAAAAAAAAAAAACATGTTTCAGACAGGTTACCGTGCACCTGTTACAGAGTAAGGACCACTTCAGGTGCTCAGGAAGAGCAAGTGCAAATGGAAGTGCTTCTTGCAGGAACCACGTGGGGCTCTGCAAGTGAAGAGTTGCAAAAAAATTGTCTCAGTGGAAGAAACTGCTTGGCCCCAAAGTGGTTCCAAATATCTTTGAGCAGAGACTTGCACCAAGATCTTGTTCTAGAGCATTTATGTGAATCCAAACCAAGCTTCTTTAACTTGCAGCTTAAAAATAATTATTTTAGATAAAAGTTTAAATAAATTTTGTCTCTTTCTAGTGCAGACAGAATGGTCCAGGTGTTTTGTGTCAAAATGAAATAGCTCCACATTTTTCTACATTGAAAATGAAAAAGCTCTTTCTGAACTAGTCAAGAGATCGGTGCTTAGTGCCCTGTTTGTCCATCCTTAGTGCCAAGTTCTGCTGCTGATTTTAATTCTTTGAAACACTTTTTTTGTTTTGTTTTGTTTGCTTTTGTTTTTGTTTTTTAGCTTCCTCCAAAGTATCCCCACCCAATCTTTAACAGTTTTGTGAGGAATAGTGGATAACTATTATCAAGGTTAACAACTTTTTTCCATACAAAGGTTTTCAATTCTATAGATCTCTCTTGTAAAAGCTGAGAAACTAGTTACAGATAGCTGCTTTTTCCTTCTGCCTTTCCAACTTGCTGGTTTCTGCATTTCTTCTGATTTTACTACACACATGAGGGGAGGGATGGAGTAGGTTTTCTCTTTTCTTTATGTGCATTTATTTGGGTGTGTAAAAACTGTTCAGGTTTGCCCATCAGCTCACCAATGCGATTTGGCATATGGCTTCCATAAGTTGAACGCTGCTGGGCATTGAGTTGATCTTGCTAGATAGAGAAGGGATCAGTTTTCTTTCCTGTGAGACCACCAATGGGACCGTAGGATGAGAATAAGCATCTAACAAACATGGGGTAAGTAAAAAGGAGTTTGCTTGTTCCTGGTCTGTGTCATGATCTATGGCATTTCAGTGATAACTGTGGTGTGAAGGTGAAATTCAAGTTGGATATACCTAAAATTAAGGTATTGCTGTGCATAGGGGCTGTGTCTGTGTGCATGCTGAGGACACTTTGTCTTCAGTTTCCAGAGTGGCCGAGGGACTGAGATGTAGGGATGAGACTGGACTGAGGGAAGATGGATCAGAGAAACTGCAGGGCTTCAACCTCTACCTGGCTTTGCACAAAGCCACTACCTGTCGTAGCAGGTCTCCAGGTTGGGATTTTGGACCATCACAGACATTCCTCTGGCCATCTGCGTGCTGAGATCAGCACATAGGCAGTATTTGTATGCTTTAATGTGTTAATTAATATCCTCAGTGGGAGGGTGCTGCTCCTGCTGCGGGATTGGCCCAGCTGGATGCAGGTAAGATACTTTCAAGCAGTCAGCAGAAAGTGTTCCTGCAGATGCTGAAATGGGACACAAAAGACAATCTGCATTTATAAGATGGAAATAAAAAGTGCAGAGTTTAAAATAAAAGCAATGATAACCCACGCCCTGGAGATGGCAAGTAGGACCATAGGCCAGCTATTTAGTAAGAACTGAAAACCCAAATTTGGTTTGGGGTCACCCAATTTAGGTGAAGATGCTGCTGCAAGCACCTTTGTGGTGGAGGCTATCATCACCAGCTGGGAAGCCTGGCAGAGCTTGATTAACCACTTGAGCCTTGCTTTTCTCATTCAGGCCTTAATTTCAGACCTTACCCTGAAATAATTCAGTGCCACTAGAACATACTGTCACCGCAGTAGGTGACTAGGTCACTAGGCTTAAATGAGAGTGGTTAATGATTTCTAATTAGCTTAGAGCCTGCTTGCAAATGGGATTTGTCAGGAGCTTGGCTGTGTCACAGACCTGAGGGCAGCAATAGGCTGTAATAGCTGTAATCAGCCTTGCATGCCCTCACCAGGAGCAAGCCCAGCAGTTACCACCAAGAAGGTTTGGTGCAGAGGCACTCAGCTGGTGAGATGAAGCTCGGTGACACAACAGCAGCAAATGTACACACGGATTATCAGGAAGCCAAGGACAGGTGCCTTACTGAGGTAAGCAGCAGTGAGGTGAGGGATGTGGCCATAAACTGAAATGGGGGGGGGGGGGGGGGGGGGGGGGGTGTTAATATGGCGG
>NC_048897.1:1978394-2144028 GCF_011077185.1 Oxyura jamaicensis | reverse complement strand
TGTCATGATGCAGGAAAAGTGCTCTTTTTTCCCCCCGGAGGACAGTAAGATACTGGAAGAGGTGCCTGGAAGCAAAGCTGTGCAGCCTCTGTTCATGGAGGTGTACAAGAAAACGTAGAAATCCCTGTCTCTAACCAGGATATTGATCCTGTATTAACCAGAGGGTTGGATACAGGCATCCTGAGGTGCCTTCCCAACAGATTTGCGAGCAGGCTGACTTTACGATCACGCCTGAATATGCTGAAGAGCCAAAAACCTTGCTTAAGCCTCCACGTGTGACTTGGAGGCATTAATGTTAAATCAGCCAAGATAGTGAATACGGTGCACGGGTACATCACCAGAAGCAGGCGGGATGCTTTGCTGTACTGCCACTGCTCTCTGCTGGCACGAATACAGCACAGCAGTTCCAGGACGTAGCTGCTTTATGGCCCATAGCGTGTTTTATGCTTACCATACCTCATGCCTTGCCATCTCAGGTGATACCTGTCCATTCTTTCACCTGCTGTTTGCTTTCTGTAGGATAGTGCCTTGCAGCCTCCAGCGACCTGGAGAAAGCCCCAGGAGCTTGTTCTGGTGAAGCTGAGAGAAAAATAACTGCTCCCCTTTACAAACCATGGCCCAAGGCAGACAAAAAAAGAAATACCACAGAGAAGAAGCCCTGGATGAATTGCAGCTCGTAATGCTGGCAGTGCGCTCTGGCCACCTTGGTGCCAGCATGAGAAAGCGCCCACGAAAAGTCTGCCCGTGCTATTTATGTCTTCCACGCAAAGAAAACTGTTGTCCCTAGAAGACGAGGTTGTGGAGGGAGCGGAAGGATTCAGAGCTGGGCCCAGCCTTGTTCCCTGCTGGCGTGGTCTTGTGGTTTAACCCAGCAGGCAGCTGAACACGACACAGCTGGTGTCTCACTCTCCCTGAGAGTGGGGGAGAGAAATGAAAAAATTGTGAGAATTCATGGTTGAGATAAAAGGACAGTTTAATAGGAAAGAGGAGAAAAAAAAAAAAAGGCAAGTCTTTGGTTTGTGATTGCATCTTCTGTCCTCAGCAGCTTCCCGCCTGCCTTGCTTTCAGCCCAGGTGAGATTCATGCACCTGGGACACCTCTATCCCCCAGCCGCTCCACTTCTGGACTCTCAGGATCCAGACCAGCTTTGCCAATGTAGTTTTTCTGTGTGGAGGCCAGGACCTGCATCCTTGGATGTGGTGGCAGTGCCCACCCAACCCACTGCAGCCAGCAGCATCGCTGACTCCATTCCCCTGCAACCTCCCTGTGGTGAGGGGTCTCCGTCTAGGATGTGGCCCCGCTCCATGGCTTGGTGACACAAGATTTCATGCTTATTTTTACATAGAAAGATGTTATGGTGTGGCAGTGAAGTCATTTGGACATTGGGTATGCTTTTGTACCCCAAATACTGTTTATTTCTCTGTCTTTTGTAAGTACAAGAAATCAAGGTATGATGTTGCTGTCAGCATAGTGCTTGTCTGCAGCTACGAAGCTTTGAAAACAGACTTTCTATTATGGGAACTTCCTAGAAAACTTGGGCTGGAGTCCAGACAGACCCAGCTGCAGTTCACTGTCCTGCTTTCTCTCTTCTTTTGCAGCTTTCTTTTTGCTACTGAATGAAGTCGTTGGCATTTGGCTGTGCAAAGTCAATGCCTCCCCGAGGGAGCTGGCTGCAGGGGCTGCTCAGGAACTGGCTGGGCATCAGCTGGCGTGTGGTGAGCGTTGTAGCTTAACCATGGCAGGCAGCTAAGCACCACAGAGTGGCTCTCTTACTCTCCCCAAGTGTGCACTCTCATCATGTGTAAGGGTTTCTTGGGAGCACAAACATGATCACTCTGCCCTTCCTCCTCCTTTACTCCGTCTGTTACCACTGAGAAGGGCGTCACATGGTGTGGAATATCCCTTTGCTCATCCGTCCTGTTTCTGTTCCCTCCCAGCCTCTTGCGCAATCCCCAGCTTCCTCTCTGGCAGCAGTTCTTTTCTGTGTAAGGACGCTTACCATGGACGCTATCCATCCACTGAAACCTAACTGTAGAGCTACCCTGAAGCCCTAACCTATATATACCAAGCGTGACCCTGTCCACTATCCCTGTTTTTAATTATAACACAAACCTAAAGCCTGATCAATAACCTGAGACTGTTCCAGAAGCCAAACACCAAACATGAGCACTAATCTGGATCTGAAACTAAACCCTGACTGTAAACTTAAAGCACTCCCCTAACGCAAACACTGACCCTAGAGAGTACCAAGGTCCAGCACCCACCCAGCTGAGGGCTCCCATGAAATACTTCTCACAATGGAAAAATTTTGGTAGCCCTCAATATCCTTTGACAGTCCTTCCACAACCCTGATCAGAAAAAGACTGCATTCTCTCTCTCAGACTTCAACATAAACCAACCCTCCCCAGTAGTCCTTACCTGAATCCCTAACCATAACCCTTCCCAACCATACCTAACCGTAACCCTAAACCAAACCTTATCTTGAACAATCCGTAAATCCAGCCCTAACCCATACCTTTAACTGTAAACCTAACGCCAAACCCTAAACCTAGTCCTAAAACTTAACCCTAACACTAACAACCATAAACCCTAAGCTCTAATTTTAGCCTGTTTCCATGAACAGTAATGCTAAACCCTACAACCATAACTTGAACTCTAATTCTAACCAGAGACAGAACCAGAACTTAGAACCCAAACACTAAACTGAAACAGAACCATGAAATATAACCCTAAGGCAATCACAACCTAAACCATAAACCGAAGCCTTAGCTTTACTTAATCTATAACCTTGATCTCGCCCCTAATCTAAATGTATTCTGTAGCAGTAAATTTAGCAGTAACACTAACCCTAACCCAAATCATAAATTCTAAGAATAACCCTTATGCACAAACAGTGCCCCAACTCTAGCAACACCCTAACTTTAACCCTCTCCCCAAATCTAAAGATAAACTTTATTGCTAACTGAAACAAACCTTAACTAATACTAACCTTAAACCTAACCCAAACCCAAAAGGTAACCCTAACTTGAGCCTGAACACGAACCTATTCCTAAATCTTGTGCTATTTCTTTTTGCTGCTGTTGTTGGTTTACCCCCATCTCTGGAAATCCTCCTCCCCAACACTTATATTCTTTTTATTTCAAAACGGAATATTGTGGTTAGTATGATTGTTGTAATCTATCTAAAACTAGAGAAAACAACAACAAACAAAAAAAATGCAACATGATTCTTCTTGACAGAAAGGAGGTGTTGTGAGATGAGCTCTTTGGGAAACTTATGAGACGTTATAAATGTGTTTCCACATGTATATGTGCACATATATGTAGCAAATAAAACCAGCTGAATAATATGAATAACGTATTTCCGAAATACCTGAATGCAGAATAATGCATTCTACGTTAAGCTTCAGTTACTTGTCTACTCCCATTATGATCTTCTGGCTGAATTGCTTGGTATGGTGTTCTCTTGCAATCATGCATTATTTTTCTAGTTTCAAGCACAGCCATCGTTTAGGCTTTGGCCATCTTCTTAGGGGCCAAAAAGGATTTTTACAGGGATTGGGACAGTTGCACAGCTATGGTGCTTTCATTTTTTATTACGTGGGATTTTGTGCGCTGTAATTGAAACTTAGGTCTAAGCTCCTGGTTGTAGCTTTTGATGGTAGATAGGTTATGTCCTTATCAGGGATAAAGATGACATCAGGTTGAACTGGTTTCAGATGCTTCAGGAACAGGTTTAGAGATGAGAACGATCTCAGAGAAATGATCTCTTCCCTATGCTGTCGCCATGTATCAGAGGGCCCTCCATGGTAACCAAGTCTTATCTCAGCAGGGGTCTGACCTCACTAGTACACGTTTTTCACATCCAGCCTGTCATTTTGCGGCTCCAACGCTATTAACCATTTCTTAGGTGACATTTCCCACCCCTGGAGCTCCCCTGCTACAACACATGCCACCAAGGTCCTCCTCTCTGCCTTCTGCGGCTTTGTACAAACCAGCATCTTTCTGGTCATCGTTTCTGATCAGTCCCTGCCTCCTTGGCACCATCCTCCAGATCCACGCGGCAGACAACAGGCGCGAGGTCTACTGCACCTGCACCTGCCCTCTGGCTGCTGTTGGGTTATTCTACAGCCCCCTCTTCTTCCCTCAGTTATTGCCCAACTCTGAGTAGTCTCTGGACACAAAGTAAGCGATCTCTGCATTTTATACCACTGTCTTTCCCGTGCTGAACCCCCTTGGTTTAGGCCCTGAGGATAAAGAGGTAAAGGGAGCCCTAAGGAGAAAAACAGAGATGTTGTTGAGTGTTTTCTCACTTATTTTCTTAATATCAGAAAAGATATAGTGTGTTTCTGGTACAATATATAGTAAAAATACAAGTTATGGGATCTACTTGACTAAACATAGATGACTTGTTAGGAATATCTACATCTAAACTAGCTTCCCAGGTCAATTTTGTAGTCACAAGGAAAAAAAAATAGTCAAATTTAGAGGTGATTCACTATTATATAACATGTATTCACCTTATCATATTATATACACACAGGTCAGATGAATCATCCCAGGAAGATCTCTTTCTCCTCAATGTCCGGAAAGGTACTCTATCTCAAAATGCACCAGAAAGTCATGTTTTTTCAGCTCACATTGTTGGGGGGGGGGTGTTGGCACAGGCAGTGGGAACAACCCCAGCCCCGCAGCTAAAATGCAAAGAGTAGCTCTCTGCTAGTTACCTCGCCAGCTGGGGGATCCCCAGAGCAGCACCTGGGCAGAGGCACACCAGCGGGGACGCAGGCACTGCTAAGCTCAGTTCCTGCCAGCAGCTCGCCGCCTGCTCTTTACACGTGCTTACCAAGGGCTCTGTTTTTACTAGCATACTGTGATCCTCGCTGTGCTGATTTGATCTTCTCTGTACCAAGGCCAGAAGCTCACGTGTCTGACGGGGCACCTCCACATCTACCAGCCACCTGTTAGCTCGACACAGATGTGCTACTTGCCAAACACAGAGAGCACAAACAGCAGCAGGTACAATTTATGTACTTTTATACATTACTCCTTGCCAGACTTTCCTTATTCCCACCTGCAAGGTCACTTGAGTGTATTTACAATCCTCCTGGACTGTCTTCTGTTCTGTTACCATCCTCCTCACCAATCTTTTAACCCATTCCTCCCAATGGTTATGCAGTCAGCAGTGATATGATCTTAGAAAACAAATACTCCAATGTCAAGGTACAGATTTGTAGCATACTGGTGTCTGTTTTCAGGACAAGCCAGTAGTAGTTATATCCTGCTGAATACAATAGTACGTTGTGGGTGAAGTGGGCTCTGCTTTGGCTGCACAGCATTTCATTTAATTTCAGCACTGAGCAGTTTTTTATTGTTTTTCTGCTTGCTGGTATCTACAGAAGCCCTCCTGTTTCCCCTTGTCCATCCCTTGTCACTCCAATCTGCAGCCAGATGATGGATTTCTTAATCCCTTGCAAGCCCAAGAAATAGTCCTGTATTTGCCTTGGCCCTTGGCAGATTGTTCCTGCAGAGTGGTAGTAGAGAGGATATGGCTGATTAAGAATCAGATGCTGACACCAGCAGCCCTTCAGGCTTGGCAGAAGCAGTGGTGGTACCTCTGTGGCAGCACTGATTCATTCAAACCAAGGTAGAGAATGGCCCAAGAAGTGGAGGGGAATGGCAGCTGCCCCCCTGCCAGGTAGGCAAGGTGAAGGTAGAAGTGCAGTAGTCAACACCTTGGAGTCTAAGGGGAGAGAATTAGGGGTGGCATCACTCAAAGAACAGCACTGGGGCTGTTCAGCACCACCATCATCACTGACCAACACAAATGGACAGAAGACTCCTTAGCAAACCTGCTGATAATGGTAATCTGGGAAGGGAGGGAGCAGCTCATAGCCACAAAGGCTGGGTGTAAGTATATGTAGAAGAAGTGTCTACTTCTTAAAGGGTATCTGGTGAAGGGCCTGTTCCAATCCTACAATGAATAAGAAGGGGATAAAGTGATGGGAACCAAGTCTGATCAGTCACACTAATCAACGAGGGCATGTGATGTGGGAATGTTTATTCCAGCTGGGTTATCTGATGGAGGACTTCTGAACTGGGATGACAAGAAGAAAAGATGGGGGAGCCATAAGCAGAATGCTGGGACACAGACCTGACAAAGCAAAAATGGAAACAATGATAAACAAACCTGCTAGTCACGCAAGTTGTTGGGCTATCAAACTACAGGTACCATGTCCAAGAAAATCAACCTGGACTTTGCAACTGGTAAGACTGTGAACTGGGCCAGGGGCTGGACTGGGAGGGGTGCAGGAAACTGCAGAGCTCTACAAATCCATGGGGAGTGTGCAGGTGGAAGGGGGAACAGGAGAAACAAGACAGGGCATAGGTAAAAAAGGGTATAAAAGTGCTAGTCACATGTCAAATGAGGCTGGCCAGTGCTCTTGCCCTTGCTGAACCCTGTGCTTGATTATCATAGATGGTTCTATCTTTTTATATTACATTTTTCTGATTGTTCTTTCTTAACTGTGTTTTCACATTCTCTCCTCTGTGTATGCAGGCTAAAGGACTACATGCCAGCTTCTGTGAGTGAACTGGGTGCCAGCTACTGCAGTAAGACGAGGGGTGTAAGAGCCCCCAGCCCGTGGTGCCAGCTACTGGAGCGAGTGGGGTCCCAGCATCAGCTAGTGGAGCAAGTGGGGGTCTTCTGCTCCCAGACACAGGGTGGGAGCTGTGTATATCCAAACCAGCTCCTGGGAGGGACTGGTGTGAGTGAGGCAAGTGTGGAGTAACTCTCTGTGTGTGTCTGTATGTCTTTGGGGAATATGCTGAACTTTTTTACTGGTTGAACCTGCAAAGGGGAAAGCAACAGCCACGTACCCCAGCCTGCAGAGAGACCCCAGGTGCCCAGGCACTGGGATGGGCCCCAGCAGCCTGACAGGTCTGGCCATGATCTTTACCTTATCTTTCTTAAGATCTTTACTTAGGTAAAGTACCTTTCTTAGGCTTGCAACTTCAGAGGAATAGAATATTCTGTCTGTTATGTTTCCATGAAGAAGATAAGTCAAGTGCACTCCTCTTTACCTTCCTCCTAGAGATTGTAAATGACTCTGTGTGACCCTCCTCCCTTCATCCTTTCCCCACTTTTCAGCTTTCCTCTGTGTCAGGAGTCCAAGGTCTAACTACAACACAGCCAAGCTGTGTATGCCTAGCTTGGCAGCAGCGCCCATCTGTTCCAGGGAGGAGGCCAGCAGAGACTCCTCTGTGTCCCACCAGAGTAGTGCCTATGCAAACACTCCATCTGGACCTTATTAAATCCTGCTTGTCTCTTGCACACGTACACTAGTGAAAAGCATATGCAGTAGCTGCGATGTGTGGGCCACAACCCCCTTGCTCAGCACAGGGTGGTCCTGGGTGAGGCTCTGAGGCTGCTGCTGAGGCCCTCACCTCAAGAACTTGGAGAACTCAGCCCAGGAGCTAGCCGTGCCTGTGGTCCCCTCAGCCCTCTGTCTCCGACTTGAGGAACAGCTTTGTGCACCAGCACAGCACAAAAATGCATATTTCCTCCTTCCCCAGCCTGGCTCTCACCCATGTTTTCTTCTTTCCCTGTGGTGCTGAGGTGAAGACAGGAGCGTTTACACAGCCTGGTTCTGACTGCAAAGTGGTTGCATGGTGACTTGAATGGCCTGAAGTTGCTCCAGGGGAAGTTCAGGTTGGAAATGAGACGTTTATTCTCAGAAAGAGCAGTCAGGCGTTGGGACGGGTTGCCCAGGGAGGTGGTGGAGTCACCGTCCCTGGGGGTGTTCAAGGAAAGGCTGGACGTGGTGCTTGGGGACAAGGTTTAGTGGGCGATATAGGTGATATCGGTGGTATGGGGATTGTTGGACCAGATGATCTTAGAGGGCTTTCCAATCTTAATGATTTTATGATTCTGCGACCCTGCTGGCAGGTGGAAAGTGCTTGCTTGCGAGCACTTGGCAATGTGAGGCCATGCTGAGCTGGGAAAGCCGTAGGTCGCAGAGAGGCTGGATAGGCTTGGGAGCGGGGAAATGCCCTGACGGTACAGGTAGCCGTAGGCAGGTAGGTGAATTGGAAGTGTCACTGAGATTGGTTCTGCTAGGGGAAAGACTCAGATAAGTTATGACACAGCAGCACAGCCTGAGGAAGCAGAGCTAATGTATATGAAGTCCAACAAAGTGGAAAGCACTTATAGGAAAATTCTTGCTTTACGATGACAGGATTAGGCAGGTGTGTTAGCAATGCAAACAGTAATGCTACTGGAGGGCACCGCTGGCAGCCAGCAGCTTTTTGCTGTCTTTCTTCCCTCCCTCTCCCAAATTCTCTTAAATCTCTGTGTTTTGAGGACGAGGGGTGGAAATGAGAGGATGAGGGGCACTGGGAGTCCTGACAAATCTCTCAGTGTGCTAGCTGTTGATTGTAATCCTGGTGGTGTGAGCAAGATGGGAATGATAGGAAGTTTCTGAAATCATCCTAGGAACAGCTGTACTATAAAGGATCCTTTGCAAGACAACTAAACTCTGAAATTAAAGATAAGTGCACTGTAAGCTTTCATATGTCCTCTGACCTGTGGTATAAAATAAGGAAACCCCACTAGTTTTCAAAGGTAAAAGGAGATGCTTTTTAAAATTTGCTCTTAGTAAATGAATAGTGACTTTCTTAGTTTGGTTATTGCAGACGTCAGGCAAAACATTTTGCCTAAAAATGAAATGTTAATTCTTTCTCAAGTAGGAAAATGAATAAAGGTCACATGCTGGTGAAGAAGAGCCTCTGTCCGCTTCCCACTTCCTAGCCCTTAGGGTCTGTTTGCTTTCATAGGGGCTTTTGCTCAATCCTAATATTCCCACCTAAAAGGAAAAGAGAAACTGACTGAGATAAAAAGAGATCTGTCTGCTATGAAAAGTCCTGTGTTGGAGGTGATATGGGGGGAGCAGTAGAACAATTCCTACCAGTTCTTTCCGAAAGAAGGCACTTCTCATGGACTTGGTGCAAAAAGGGAAGTTTTCCAGTTGATCTAAAGTAAAAGCTGTGTCTCTTTTTCTTCCAATTCCTCAGCCTTTCTGCGCAGTGTTTCTTAAGCTGGATGTGGCTGTAGAAACAGATCAGTCCACAGTCCCCTTTCTTCTTCCTTTTCACTCCCCTGAATTTACAGCTTTGGTCCTGTTTTTTCAGGTTTGTTTTTGTAGGTCTCTGTGTGGTGTGTTACCGTGATGTGACTGAAGGGCAGTTTAGGTTGAAGTAGATTAGGAACTATTCCTTTCTCCTCTATTAATATGAAAAGATGAAGAAAGCAGAGAGGATCTGCACTGTAAAAAAATTATTTATTTATTTATTTATTTATTAACAAGTGAACTTCTGGGCAAATAAAGAAGGCTGAGAAATGATGGAGATATTTTGCCCAGACTCGTGCTCTGCCTTAATGCCACTCTATGGCTCAACAGCAGGATCAGCAAATGTTACTTGTCTGCTTTTTAGACCAGCCACAATTGCTAGCAAAGTATATACAGATGGTTCTGGCTCATTAGGTTTCTTAAATACAAAATTGTTTTTAATAGGGCAACGAGACAGCCGGTTCCTTGTCTGTGGGCCTGAACTGACTGATCAGTGAGGCATGTGATACTGGAGTGGGAGTTAAATTAGAACAAGGTTTGATGGCAAATCTGTGTGACCCTTCCTTTTGAAAATGGGGTGCTCGGGATAATGATTGAGCAAAGGGCTGGTGTGCTGGGCAAAGACCTGGAGTCAGTACAGCAGTCTTCCCAAGGGAGCCTCTGCTATAGCAACGGTATTAGGGGCAGGGAAAGCAGTAGGAATTGCCTACGTCAGATAGTATTCACTCCTAGTTAAGCTTCACTCTGGCCAAGGATGCAGGCGCTTATGAATTCCAGTAAAAGACTGGTAGCTTTTTTGTGTGGTCATGCTGAGCTAGTTCCTACAGCTGAGTTTACTGCCAGAGTTTCCTGGATTAAGTAACAATGCTGCAATTCTGGCTTATTTTTCTTCTCGATCGGAGAACTGCACGATGACCTAAGTAACATCCGCATGGCTTAGCATCGGAGCCGCTCCCGCCACCACCCTGGTTTTTTAGCTGATGTCAGCCTGTTGCTCAATCTGCACCTCCTGACTGGAGAAATGCTTTGTAAGAGAACTCATTGCAGTCACTTCTGTTTTGTGCCTGATTTAACATCTTCACAGCTTAATCTCCTGGAATCTTGGCTAAATCTTAGGTGTTCAATGGGCGAGGAGGAGCTGCCCAGGAAAACCCCTCAGACCCACAGAAGGATATGTACTCTGTCCTTATCCAAGGGAAATGGCATTGGGAAGGGGTGTTTTGTGGCATGAATGGGGAAGCCAGCTCTGGTCACGGTGGAAGAATCACAGAATCACAGAATTTTCTAGGTTGGAAGAGACCTCAAGATCATCAAGTCCAACCTCTGACATAACACTAACAGTTCCCACTAAACCATATCCCTAAGCTCTACATCTAAACGTCTTTTAAAGACCTCCAGGGATGGTGACTCCACCACTTCCCTGGGCAGCCCGTTCCAGTGTCTAACAACCCTTTCGGTAAAGAAGTTCTTCCTAACATCCAACCTAAACGTGCACAGCACGTGAATGTCTGCAATGGTCACCTCTAAAAAGGGTCCCTGTAGGGCAAAAAGGAGCTGCCACATGAGCATATCTTCAGTCCCCTTGTTTTGTTCCTGAAGTGTTCAGCCTTTGCCACTCCAGCATGAGTCCCTGACGAATGCCTGTCTGTGAGCTGTCTCCTCACTGTCTTATTTCCATTCCCTACCACACTGAAGATCCTAACCCCGCTGCCACAAAGTGCTCAGTGCCCTCCTGCCATCGGAGACCATCGGAGAGTATCATACCTGCACAGACCGACTCATAGAGCAATGTTGGGATTGCCTCCCACTTTGTTGTTGCTTCCCCCTCCCCTTTTTTTGCCTGCACACACAGGGACAGAGTGAAACTTTGTTCGTTTGCAGAGGTGTTATGGTGGGATCACGATGTGATCTAAGCTTTTAGGGGGGAATCACTCTCCACTGTCCTGGGGGGTTTATTCTAGCTCTCGGGATATGGCAGTGGCATTTGAAGCAATTCACTTTCATATCCCCTGGGCTTCTGGTTTCCCATTGCTGTTGAGCTTGGCCAGCAGCCCTTATCCCCCTTGGCATGGAGGCATAAAGTGAATGCTTGAGCTGCTGTCACGTCATGCTTCTCCTGACTGTGGAGCTTTCCAACTCCATCCATCAGGCAATCCAACCCTTGTAAACTGTCCAAAAAAGGTTCACTTTTCCTATTCTGTTTTCTACTAGGTTCATGAGCTGAACTGGCTCATAGAGGCCCTGATGAATTTTGAAGCTAGTGTGGGGTAAGCAGAGTGGCAGGGGACAGAGAAGAGAGGAAAATAAGGGGACAGGGCAGGTGTATGACGTATGTGTGAGAAATGCGGTCTCTCCTTATTGACAGCCTTACCTTGTGTGAGTGCCTTTACGCTCAGCCTACTGCTGCCCTGTGGGTTATGACCCTTCAGGATGCCTTTCGGAAGCAAACAAGTCCATCAAACAAAAGGCAAGGAGTCCAGCTTGTGCTAAATAAGTGAGGAATGGAAGTCTGTTTTCTTGTCTGACTGGGAAGTTCCTGATTTGACTGGTTTCGGTCTTGGTCATCACAGCTAATTTAGACAATGGGGCAGTGCGGCTATGCATGACCGAGCAGACCTACTCATAACAGAGTGACTGAGGGACACATTTGTTAGGTCAGGGAGCATTCCACCAACCTCCTTAAACCTGAAATGAAGCTGTCTACTGTCCTGGAGAAGTCTGAGAGCCTTGCAGACTGACTTATTTTTTGCTACCTCTTGAGACTGATAGTAAAGATTTTGGCTGGGGTCTCTTTCCAGCCTGCTGACCAAAACAGCAGGACAACGTAAGCCAAGGTTTGAGAGTCTAGTGGTCTGCCTGGGTTTAATGATTCTTCCTAGTCTGTTTTTTTTTTTTTTCAGAGAAACTCTCAGCACAGCTAGGTCTATGGCCTGGAAGAGACAGATGTGATTGCTGAGGAGTTTATATCCTGATGGTGAGAGGCTGGGCATGGCTTAGGAGTAAATTATATCCAGTGGGAAAAGTGTGCAAGTGGGTGTGCAGGTGGAGCCTGTGGAATTGTGGCTGCATCTCAGTTGCATAAGTGGCATTGATGTTTTCAGTGTCCCCTTACAGCGGCAAGGCAGGATCCATTTTTGCCCACAGGCTCAGAAAATTGCCTCTCCTTGCCATGTGTCCTTGCCAAACTTTGCCTCACTTCAATAACAAAAAATCCTCCAGTTCTTCTACGCCATTAAGACCTAATCTCTTCAATTCCTAAGAAAAATCCGTGAGTCCTGGAGAGACCTGCTCAGGAACAGCAGTCCAGAAGTATCCTCCTCTATCAGCGTGCCCTGCCCAAGAGATGTTGATGTGGGCTGGTGCTTGTTTTTGTGGTAGAGCTGATGTTTTATCGGGCCAGTGCATGTTCTTTAAGCTGGTGTTTAATGGCCAGTTCCCTGTAAAAGCTTGTTTCTTCTCGTCATGCTCGAATGCATTAGCCTGCCTGCCCCGTATTGGGTGGCTACGTATAAAAGCAAAGAACACTTTGGGCTAATGCTATATCATGTCTGTTCAAACTTGATGCTACACAGACTGCCAAAATGGCATCTCGGGGATGAACAGTAATTACCAATACGAGCGTGCATAGGCAGGTGGATAGCCTGGCTTTGGGGGCATAGCTGTGGGATAGGGAAGCTTTTGGAGAGCTACCTGGCTCCACCTCAGATCTGCTGCACTGATGTCTTGCTTCCCCCACTGGTCTCTGTGTCCTGCTGACCACGTGCAGTGACACAGCTGATTTCTGTATGAAAACCCTATAATGCACTGTGTGCTGGGAGCATGTGGGGCCAGGCACGGTGCTGCAAGCGTGCCAGTTCCAGCTGTGTGCCCGAAATATGCTCTTGGGCATCCTCACAAAAACAACTGATAGCCTCGGCTGGCAGGTATATGCTTGAAGTTTCTCTCTGTGATGGATTCCCAAATGAAATCTGATCTTTGATAAAGGACACAGCCTGTGCATCCTACCCAGAAGGAAAGCTGCCCGATCATTCATGAAGACTTCAATACTTCAAAGCATTTTGCAGGGGAATTCCTGATAGGAAGTCGATGATTTTTGGTCTGTTGAGAAATTTTCTTATGTTTGTTGACTTTAGCAGGGTGGTTTTATTTACAAGTCATTTTTTTTCCCCAACATTTTACTCAAATGCTAAAAGTTATTAAGCAGAATGGTTTTTAAAGACTTTGTAAATCTGAAAAGGGAGAAAAGTTGATCACACAAGAAGACAATGCCAGTATAGCAAATGTTGTGGCCTGTGTTGAACAGTGGAAGGCTGTTGATGTTAAACTAATCCTGGATTTTGCAACCAGGCAAAACTGTCCATGGCCACCTAGTGCTCAGGCTGTTATTGGAATAAAATGTAGAGCTTTTGACTCACAGGTGGTGAAATCAGTCTTCAGATTAGGTTAAGTGGGACTGGTACATGTCAGTAAATGCACCAAATACTGCTTCTGGCCGTGCTGAACAGACAGAGCTATCGTGTTATTAACATTGTTCTTCCTCATTCCCATGCCTCTAAGCACTCCTTTTTTTTTTTTAGCTTCTTTTTTAAACAAACACATGCCAAAGAAGAAAAGATTAATTAAAAGGATATTCTGAACAAATCAGAGAACTTGTAATCTCCTGGGGCATTTAGTTTAAACTCTCTGTGTACAGAAATGCTTCAGAGAGAAAAAAGCTGTAAAATGTTTGTCTGTCCAAAATGTATTTTATGTTGTTTGCCTACAAAATCCTATAGTACATGCTGTTACAGATTATTTTGTCTTCGTGACATTTTTTTCTAGAGCAGAACAGTTTGCAAATTTGCAAATTTGCTAGGGTATTTTCCAATACTCTTTGTTTTTCTGCCGTAGGACCGTGTTTCCAGGAACTAGCAGTTCTGTGTAACCAGCTGTTTGCATACTGAATTGGAAATACTCAGTGAATCCCGTCGCCTAAAACCTGGGTTTCCCCAGAAAACTGGGCACCTGAAAGAAATGACTGAAGAATTTAAGCAGTGTTTTACCCAAGGAGCTACAGGAGGATTTTGCAATCAACTGGAACTCCATTTATAGGATATCTTACAGCACAAGTGGAGCCCAGATGTTTTCAGTAAACGGCTTTCAAAACAGTTGAGATCAGTGTCAAATTTCCAGACGTGATCGAGCTTGGAGTCAAGTTTGGGGTTGCTTTTGTGTTTACCTAAAGTCTGTGTGCTGAATTACACTGAAGTTTGGGGGTGGAATGCAGTTCTCCATAACAAATATTTGACTGGACACACGGTTTATCTTATTTGCAGAACTTTGAGCTTTGAAAAAAGGTTACTGTATTTTCGTTAGTGTAATATTTGAGGTATAGTCAGCTCTCTTGTTTGCTGGGTTCAGAACCACTGTTGCATTTTAACTTAGATGTGCTATTATTCTAGCTATTAAACGAGCATGGCAAGAAAGCATTTTAAAGTGAGATGGGAACCGTTTCTACAGATGATAAATGACACATGCATTCCTGAACAATCCAGATTGCCCAACTGCACTGAACTCTGCTCACGTGAAGGGAGCACTCTTGTTGGAGGTCTAGCTGGATGCCTAGGTCATATGCTAAGACTTTGCTGAGGCAGTCTATCAGCAAAAAATCTGACTTCCATTTTTTACAAGCTTAGAATTTACTTTTGCAAGTACTGTCCAGTCATTTTTCAGCCCACAGTAAGATCACTGCTGTAATTTGGAAGGTCGTACAGAAGAATAGCACAGGTTGAGTCAGTATGAGTGATTGTAAAGTGTGTGTAAGGGACATGGAAACTTTCCCATTTTTAAGAGTGTATCCAAGCCTTACCCTATGCAAAGTCCTTGCCAACTTCAAATGCTACGTGTGGCCCTGTCTGTGCAAACTCACTGTAACTGTGTGTCATGCCCTCTTCAGAACCTGCTCAGGGCTTCCAATCTAACAGCTATCTACCCTTGGCCTGGGGTCGGACTCCTCCCTCCTGAGACTATGTGTGTGTGTCACATGCAATGGGTGCCACTCACATCACTGAGATACTTTGAGGTGTGTGAAAACAGAACTTTGTTTTTTTTTTTTTTTTTTTTTTCCTGCTACACCTTGAGCTGTGTCAACCAGTTCTCCGACTTAACCACCTGTACATCTACGGAAAGAAGCTCATTTTATTTATGCATTTAATTTTTGTGAGTAATAAAGCTCAAATTTTTGCAAATTTGAGTTGATGTCTCGAGTTGTCATATAAGGAACCTAAGCGTTACTGTCCTGGATTTGCCTGAGTTTCAGATCTGTGCTCTACATAGCATGTTTACATCTCAGCTGTAAACAAATGAGAGATCTTGCTCCGTTGTTTCAGATGGGATCTAGTCCAAGGGAAAACAGAGATTGTCTTCAACAATTTGAAGCTTGTGTAGGCAGACAATACATTGCCTCTTGCTTGTGGGCAGCATGAAGAATGCCTCTGGTTTAGATCAACAAAGCAGCCAAGAGCTGACACAGATGCAAAGAAAGGCTGCGCATGCTCTCAGCTAAGATGGTGGATCAGTCCGCGGGCCACTGCGATGTTTGTGTGCAAAAGTGTACTGGAGGAAATAGTTTGGACTACCAGGCTCTTCCTGAATGCACTGAGATCTTTCATCTATTGGATTTGAATGAAAAATGCCAGGATCTCCCTACTGCTTTGGACAGTTGCATGAATAACTGTTGGGCGTGCAATTAACTAATAGCTACTGAAAGCAATATGATAGAAAGTAGTCTGCAAAGCATTGTCAGATCCAAAATATGAGCTTGCAGTTAGCAAATGTGAATGCCATTTGACGAGAAGTCCAGCCCAAGTACGATAATGCTTCTTGCAGGCTGCTTCCTAAGAATGCTCATTCTTGATGAAGAAAGGCACAAGATAAAAGAGGGCTTGACCCAAGCCACAGAAAAACGGTATGAAATAGTAACACTTAAAACACTGTGACAGTAGGCTGAGAGAGTCAGCTGCACCATCAACATAGAACTTGTAGTTACAGCTAAGCCTAAACTCTTCTAAGACCAGAGTGTTAGACAATCTTTGTATTTGTCACCAAGCTGCTATGATGAATGAGTGTACAACCCAATATTTACTATTCTGGCCAAATAAATCTGCTGTCATCACTGTTAATGTGTATGTTTGTGCAACGTGTTATCGATCTAGAAAGCAGAAGGTAGCGCTTTCCTAATCTTATTGACATTTAATCATCGGTGGCACAGTGTGTCCAAACTCCAGAGGAAATATTCCCATTATTAATAGACTATTTGCTCTGTTGTTTACAAGCTGTGATGTTGCACAGCCTTTCATGGAACAACATAATGAAGATTCATGCAGCTTTGATCATGATGAGATTGGAAAAAAAAAAAAAATATTTGCAATCTATAAACTACTGGGTAACTTTCTTCTTATAGTTCCAAGCATGCCTTTGTCAGTCACAGGCGTAACGGTGGAAGGAGAGCACAAAGAGCAAAGGACATGATGTTAAAAAAAGAAAAAAAAAAAAAAAAAAAGTAGGTTCAAGGTTCGTCTTTCTGGAATACTGAACCGTACTCTGCAATTACCTGCAAATATAGAGGCCTGCCTGAGTGTAAAGCTATATAAGAGCATGTATGCCTCAGGAGGACAACCACTAGTGCTTGACAAACCTCTTCAGCTAAATGCGAGGTTTGTTTGTTTGAGGTAACCTCAAACTGTTGAAAATACTACACTGTGAAAACAGTAATGCAAATCTGCCCAGCAGTTACCAGGTTACCACCTTATTTATTTATTTATTTATTTTTCATAAGCATTTGTGTGGGAGGGGAACATGAGGGTTTCAAATGTACCTGGCAGCCTGCAGAAGTGCTAAGTATGATCCACATTAATTTACAGATCTTAATTACTTCTGATGGTTAACTGACGGAAGCAAGAGAAAACTTTAAGCCAAAGGAAGACGTTGTCTGTCTGTTCCTTTAAAACACTCAGAACGCTGCTAAAAGTGCTGTTGTGGGAAATCAGACATTGCCTTCAGAACGAGGAAGTTCAAAGACCAAATGAAACTTTGTCGAAAGGACAAGTTAGAGGAAAAATTAACTTAAGCAGGGTTTACAGGCTCAGTAATCAATGTTCCAGTACTTGCAATATTTCTGACTAATTTCAACATTTTCTGTTTTCCTGAGCAAAAGCCAAGATTCTGGGAGCCCGACGTTAAGGGATGATCTCATAGGACATTTCTAAGCCTTCAAAGTTGGGCTTACAGTCTGCTTGAAAAATCAAAAACCAGAAAGTAAAAAGAATCCAATGTTTGTTGAAAATAAACGACCACACAAACTGACTGTAGTAACAAAAGCAGCTGAAGTAACCATCCCGATATCAGAAGGCTCGGTTTGTTCCGTCTGACCTTTGATTTCTCAATTACCTCTTTATTATTCGGCATTATGTTTGAAACGCTTACAGGCCCCCGTCCTAAATCTCACCATCGAGCGTATCGAACATCAGAGGGCAGGAAATGTTTGGCTTCTCGCCGTCTTTCGTGTTTGTGGTGCCTTTAGTCATGGCTGGGCAATTGTGCTAACGCACAGGGAGTTTCCTTCCCAAGGTCACGCACAAACACCAGCAGTGATTGCTGCGTGTGCCTGTCCCTGTCTCGGAGCAGCTCCGAGGAAAGCTGGTGCCCCTCAGCTGTGTTCTTTCTTCTTGGGTTGGCTCGCCAGATTAGCCAAGGATTTTGGCCTTTATTTAACAGTTTCTTGCATTTCTTCGCTGCATTCTTGTGGCAGTATCTATCCGAAGACGGGCCTGGTCACTGAAAGGAGGAAGTCTGAAAACTTCCTAGGCCTCGACGCTGAGTCACCAATGTTTGCTGGTGCGGAAAGCCAGAGCTAGAACTTTATGTTCTGCTCCAGGAGAGTACACGAAAGGGGGAAGACAGTACCCACTACAGCACAGATTTCTTCCTCCTGACGCTGTCCTAAGCAGTTCAAGCCCTTCCTGTTGAAGTTACAAAGCTGCACGCTGTTTTCTGGGGACAAACAAGTGTGTTTTATTGCCAGGGGTACGGGGCATAGGCACAAATAGCTGTGCTCCTGTGGGGGCAGAATGGCAGGGCCTGCTTCATCCCCCCAGGACCTTCATCCCCAGGACCTGCTTCATCCCCAGGACCTGCTTCATCCTCAGGGCATCCTTTACCCCCAGGGCCTCCTTTACCCCCATGGCCTCCTTCCGCTCTCTACAACTCCCTGAAGGGAAGGTGTGGGGAGCTGGGGTCAGCCTCTTCTCGCAGAGAGCTAGCAATAGGACTTGAGAGAACGGCCTCAAGTTGCTCCAAGGTGGAAATCGGGACATTTCTTCTCAAAGAGAGGGGTCAGGCGTTGGGACGGGTGCCCAGGGAGGTGGGGGAGTCACCGTCCCTGGGGGCATTCAAGGAAAGGTTAGACGGGGTGCTTGGGGACATGATTCACACTGGTGGCAGGGGACGGTTGGACATGATGATTTTGGGGGTCTCTTCCAACATTAATTCTGTGATCCAGGCCCAAACCGACCCAACTGCGCCCGGCCCCGAACACGGGGGGGGTGGGGGGGGAGGGAAGGGACAGAGAGGGGAGGGGGAGGGGGAGAGGGAGGAGGAGGGGGCGTGGCCAAGGTCGGGGGCGTGGCCACCGGTCACGCGCCGCGGGGGAGGTGCTGAGTCACGCTGGGCCAGCAGAAGCGCGGCGGGCAGCGCCGCCAGGACCCGCCCCCTTACCCCCCCGTTTCCCGCCACGGCAGCGCGCATGCGCGCGGTGACGCTCACGACAGTATAAAAGGCGCGGCGTCGAGAGGAGCTGGCCCAGAGTGCGTCGGCGAGGCGGAGCGGAGCGGGTTCCTGCGTCAACAGTGCTTGGACGGAACCGGCCGCGCTCGGGCCCGCCGCCTCACTACCACCAACACCACCTGCACACCGACACCGCAGCCTCCTCTCTCACGGCAGCGCCATGGCTACGCCTCTCTCCCAGGTGCGCCAGAACTACCACCAGGACTGCGAAGCGGCCGTGAACCGCCAGATCAACCTGGAGCTCTACGCGTCCTACGTGTACCTCAGCATGGTGAGGAGGGGGCGCTGCTTTGGGGGGGAGGGGTGGCTCCGCGGGGGTATCCAGGCCCTGATGGTGTGGGGCCTGCGGGGCGTGTTGTGGTTTGGCCTCCCCGAGGAGGAATGCCTCGGGGGGAGGCGGGCCTTCCTGGCGTGGCCTCCTCCTCCTCCCCGAGGGCTTTGCGGGGTCGAGCTAAAGGAAGTCCCGGAGCCCTCGGGGGAGGCTTTCTACTAAAGGAAGGGGGCAGGGAGGGCCTGAGACCCGCGGGGTGCCCGAGCCCCCCTGGGGAGGCCCTCCCTGCGCAGCCTCCTCGCTCCGCCCGGGGACGGGGAGGGCAGGCGGACGGCGACAGCCGCTTGTTTGTGCCTTTTTCCCGTAGGTGAGGCGCTTATCTCGGTCGGCTGCCGGTTACACGTTAACTGCTCTTTGTTCGCTGCCCCGGGCGGCCCCGTTATCAGCGCAGCTCAGCAGCCTCCGAGCGCCTCTGCCCTTGGGGCAGGGCTGGATGGCTGGGATTGCCTAACGAGGTGATTGGCACCTCTCCCACGGGCGTTCTCCTCTCGCAGGCACGGTCCTTCGTAGTTCTGAAGTAAATTAGGAATCCAGGGGTTTCTTGGCCCTGTGCCTCCTGCACTTGGCAAGAGACTCCAATTTTAGCCATAGCTGAGTTGAGTAACTCGGTATGGGCACGGCCCTGACCTCTGCAGCAATCTGAGTGACTTAGATTTGCAGGGAACTTGAGACTTCATAGTGACACCGTAGTATGTTGGGGCATCTAAGTGTACAGTTAAAGTTTCTTTCTGTGTTAGTACAGAGGGCTGAACCTTAGGTGCAAGCCAGATGTAACTGTTGGTGGTGGTAGTGGCACACAAGCACCATTGTGTTGCCTTGAACCTCCAAACTGCTGGTAAAAGAGCAGAGAATTCCATGCTGTCTCATCTTGGAAGTAACTGGTAGTTGATACAAAGCTTTCTATTGAAGTCTGCTTAAGACCAAAGTCCAAATAAGCTATGACTTCTAACAGCTGTTGCATACTATGTTTTTCAAGAGGGGACTCTGCATCTGTTGTTGAATGTGCACTTCAGTTGAACTTGAGTTTTTAAGAGGTGATACCAAAGATTTTTCAGAAGTTGAAGGTGTATTTACAAGTCTATTCCCCAGTAAACCTAGTGAAACATCCATGAGGGCTTTTCTGTAGAGTTATCTTAAAGTTCTTTGCTCCTTGAACTAGTGTTTTAAGTCAAAACCTTGACCAGTGATCACTGTAAACAAAGGGAACTAGGAAAACTCATCCTTGTTTACAGCGAGGCGTTTAGAGTCCGTGTTTAAGGCGGCAGGAGAGCAAACATTGTGGGGCATGGGTTTTTGTATACTTAGGAGTGAACTGCAAATACCGTTTATTTGTGTTAATGATTGGGATGCAGGTTAAAACTTAATCCAGGCTGGGAAAATGGAACTTGTTATGAAGTGAAGAGCTCTGCCATGCTGCCTTGCTGTCTGTCACGTTGTTGGCTAGCCTTAGCTTGGACTCTGGCTGTCTCGAAGTAGGGCTGATTGCAGACATGTCTGAAGGCACAGTATGTGCTTTGCTTCGTGTGCCTGCTGGAGTGAGGATTAGGCTTCTGAGCATGTGCGTTCTTTCTTTTCAGTCCTACTACTTTGACCGGGATGATGTGGCTCTGAAAAACTTTGCCAAGTACTTCCTGCACCAGTCCCATGAGGAACGTGAGCATGCTGAGAAGCTGATGAAGCTGCAGAATCAGCGGGGCGGCCGCATCTTCTTGCAGGACATCAAGGTGAAGACTAGTGCTTTGGGTTGTCCTAAGTCAGAGCTAGACTGAGGGCCTGTCTCCAGGCTGGAAGGGAAGGAATTACCCAGGGATGTCTTAAAGAGCAGCAGCAGCTGCTTGTTTGTACACCTCAGTGGGCAGAAAAGGAAGGTGAAACACTAACAAAACATACAAGGAAGTGATGCACAGTGCAGTTGCTTACTCCTCACTGATGAGTGCCCCGCTTGTCCCCAAGCAGTTTTGTCTCTCCCTGGCTGACTATGCCTGTCTTATTGTTCAGTGTGATGCCATATGGTATGGGAAATCCCCTTGGCCAGTTGGGATCAGCTGTGCTGGTTGTGTCCTTTCCCAGCTCCTTGTGCACCCCCAGCCTCCTTGTTGGCAGCACGGTATGAGGAGCTGGAAAGTCCATGAGCTGGTGTAAGCACTGCTCTGCAACAGCTAAACACCAGGATGTTATCAACAGTGTTTTTCCCCTACATCCAAAATGTGGCACCATATCAGCCCCTCTGAGTAAATAAGCCTTATCTCAGCTGAAACCAGGGCACCTGCTTACATAGGCAAGTGCTTAGGCTGTTAGATTACAAACAAGGGTGGGAGGAGGAAGAAAGCAGCTCTGCGAAGTCCTACCCTGCAAGCTTACCCTGCGAGTTTTCACTGAGCATATCAGGAGGCCTTAGGGAAACAGGTATCCATGTTCCATGACTTCCAGCATGCATTCAGTTCTGTTTAGTGTGCACTGTGTCAAGCTTTTGAAGACATCAGAATGCCTGGACTTGGTTGTGCTCAAACTCTTTGAGCATAAGACCCTTACTGGAGAGTTGCAAGATGCAGCAAGTTGCTTTTCTAAGAGTCTGAGATAGACCTCAAATGCTTTGCTCCCTATTGGTCCCTGGTTAATTAAAATACGCTCATGGGCTTTTTCCCTCTTAGAAACCAGATCGTGATGACTGGGAGAATGGACTGACTGCAATGGAGTGTGCCCTGCACCTGGAGAAGAACGTGAACCAGTCGCTGTTGGAGCTGCACAAACTGGCAACTGAAAAGAATGACCCACATGTAAGTGGACACTGAGGCTGAGACAGCAGCTGTACGGGGATGCGTGTGACTGGATGGGTGGTGAACCGAGGCTATCTGCCAGTCTTACTGGTGAAAAAGGGAAGAACACAGGTGTCAGCACCTACTGTAGCCATTTGGTAGGGTTATTGTGCCCTTTTTTTGTTCAGAGGACTGGTTACGTTGTGTTAGGGTGGTTACAGCAGTCCTTCCAGAGTAGTGGGTGTATGGTGCTGTTCAACCCCTTCTTATGCTGTTTTGTGGAACAGAAGGCATGTGGGCAACACTTCAGAGAAATGCTTTAAGCAATTCCCTGCTGTGAATAAACCTGTGTTTTCCGAGTACTTAGAAAATGTCTGCAAGCTCAAGTTTTTCTAAAAGGAGTAACATGCTGGACAAGACAGGTGTTAGTAATTACCATGAAGGGCTGTGCAGTGCTCTAAATGTGTTCAGGAACTTTCTTGTGGCATAGAAGGGGATGTTTCCTGAACATGATGACATTCTAATGCAGGCTCCTAGAGCAAGTGTGCCTGGATAGGCGTGCCTCACTTTAGTTTTGCCTCAGCAATGCAAGAACAAGATCAAAGGCTACTTCTCAGATAGCTTCTGCAGCTTTAAAGTTGTCCCTGTATATCATTTGTCCCTGTATATCATCTTTCACTAGGCAGAGTTAGAATGATTTCAGATCCTGTTTCAGCAGGATGAGCAATGTGCAGCCCTAAACTCCTTGAATTTCCATTTCAGCTGTGTGACTTCATTGAAACTCACTACCTGGATGAGCAGGTGAAGGCCATCAAGGAGCTGGGTGACCATGTGACCAACCTGCGGAAGATGGGGGCACCAAAGTATGGCATGGCAGAGTATCTCTTTGACAAGCACACCCTAGGGCACAGTGACAATGAGAGCTGAAGTCTTGCCACGAACACCAACCTGGGGGTTTCAGGAAGATTCCTACTTTACTGTCCAGCAGTGCATGCATCTTCAGCTATCTAGATAAACAGTTCTCTTACTCTGTACCAAATATCAGCCTTCTTTTCTCTTGTGTTTTGTGTATTGCCTTCCATCCAATAAAGTGACTTGGTTCAAAGTGGTTCTTTCTGTTCTTCTTGAAAGGAAAGGGTTGTGCTCCCTGGTCTGGCTGGGAGAGTTTTATCTTACGCATGAAGAAATGCATAAGGGGGATCAGGCTGTACTTCTCTTGCTTAGCGTTTTTATAATTTTCCACCCAGTAGTATATGCAGGGAACTGCTGAGGGACTAAAGCTGTTTTAAAATGCTCTTGCCACCACAACTGCTGTAATGCAAGGGGAGGCTTTAGTATCTCCGGGCTTCCTGAGTTGCTGAAGGGTGGGATTAATGCCCCACTGAGCATTGTGCCTGCCTGACAACTGGGACTGCGCTTTTCTATAAAGAAACTTACTGTGAGTAAAGAGCTGTGTGCTCTAAGTTAGACCAACAGGTGTTTCAGGAACTACCTCGGTGTGGTTGGCTGTGGCAGCTGCTGAGGCCAAACCCCTATGTGAAAGGCAGAGGGGAAGGAGTATGTGAGGTGGACTGAACTTGTTCTGTTCCCTCTGGTGTGGGGAGGTCTGCATGCAGCTGGTACTGAAGATTTGAAAAGAGGAACACTTTAACACCTAAAACTTCCACTATTGCACAGAAACTGAAATGAGGAAACAAGTGGTCCTGGGCTTCAGCCTTACTTGTTTTATTGCTGTTTTCAGGGGGGATAGTCAGAAATCTTAGCTTCGTGGTGTCTGCCATTGACAAGACTTCCTTGAGAGCTTTCAGGTCAGTGGCAGATGCAATGGGGAAATGGAAGCAGTGTGAACACCGTGGTCTGCAGCCGCCTGCCTGTTCAAGAGCCTTATTCCATTGCTTTTCCAGTACTGGGCAGTACCAGCTAGGTAAGGCTTCGTGAGGCACCGTGGGTCTGTATCACGAGTGCTGTGACTCAGTCCCTTTGTTTTCCTGGAGTATCTGTCAGTAGTGCAAGTCCTGCATGAGACGGAACAGGCGCTGTGGCCAATAATGTAAACGTTGGGTTCTAATTCTTGCTGTGGGGAGGTGTCATTGACTGTATTCCTCTTCTGCTTTGGGCTGTGCCTGAACCCCAGGGTCTGTCAGGATGCTGTCAGCTCAGCTACAGTTCTGCTGTTAGGCATCTGTAATGCTTAACACTAGAAGTCTTCCATGTTTTGCTAAACTGTAGGGTTTTTCCTCACTTTTTTCTTGTTGCATCACTGAGATCGTGTGCCTGCTACGGTACCTGAGGGCAGTGGTGGTGAGTCACCTGGGCTGGGCTCCTGGTGAATGCTCCAGCAGCTTGGGGTTTGGCTGCACTGCTCTTCTGTTGGCCCAGGTGTCAAGATATTGCAGTATCACTTGTATGGCAGGTGTTTTAACAGATCTCTGGGTCTCCTCTAGCTGTACTGGTCCATCAGATCTTCGCATGTGCTCTCACTAGTCTCCATGATCACCTCCATCAGCCCCACGTAGTCACCATCACCTAGGGAGATGCCAGAATCATTTGGGGACGGGCTCTCCACTCGTCTTGTCGGGGGATTACAAGTGCTTCTGTTTCCTGAATCTCTTGTCCCAGAAACCTCTGAGAGATACGGGTCTGGGGCACTGCTTGTGTCTTCTGAACTTAGGCTGTCGGGGCCTGTGTTCCCCACGGGGGATCTCTCCAGCACTGGAGACGTCACAGGAGTGAAGGAGAAGCAGGGAGGGGGGCTGCTGGTGGGTGCTTTGGTGCTGGGGGGGTGCAGGGTACTCAACTGCTCAGAACCGGGTGCGGCTGTTGTGTTCTCCAGAGTTATCCAGGGTGGCTGGGAGCCTTTTGAGCCCTTCAGGCTCTTAAAGTTGCCCTGTTTCTCGTGGCTGGGGGACTCTGCCAGGAGGGGGAATTTAGGGCTGTCTGATGCTGCGGACAGAGCTTCTGGACTCCCCGTGGTGGCAGCTTCTCTGCCTCTACTGTTAGAGCTGTTTTTTTCTTCCACCATTACAACCAGGGAGTCAGGACCTTTGTTCCTTTCCGTCGGCCAGATAAATGTTTCCTTTGTACCTGAGCCGAGGGAGCTCTGGCTTTTGTACACATCGCTCGTCCTGGAAGGCGAGGAGTTGGCGATGACGTCCCTGAGGGAATTGGAGCACGCAGCAATGCTGGAGAGCGCGGGGGGCTTCTTGCGGCCCTGGCGCCGGGAAGGGAAGATCATGGGGATGGAGCTGATCGGGGTCTGGGGAGCGCTGTAGAAGCCGGGTCTCTCGTAAAACGGGGTTGACATGAAGGCATCAAACTCCCTTAGTTTTCCATCGTCGCCATCCCACTGCTCCTGTGAGGTGGTGTCCCCCCTCGGGGAGGGGACAGCCTTGCCCGTGTCTTGGTAGGTGTAGTGGGAGAAGGGGGAGGTGGGCTCCCCTCGCCGGCGCAGCAGGTTCATCCGGGAGGAGGACCTGGAGAAGCTGGGTGACTGCACGCCAAGGAGACGGCCCAGGTGTCCCAGCAGTGGCGTGGAGTGGTTCGCCTCCTCGTTCTCTTTGATTTGCTCCAGGGGCTGGAACTCCATCTCTTCTTTCTGCATGCTGGGGAAAGGCAAAACGGGCTGTAATGCAGCCACGACAGACTGGTTTTGGTGGGGAGGCTGGCAGCACAGGAGCGTTGCTGCCTGTGGCAAGCCCCTCCTCCTGTGTTACCGTTAATTATGGGTTAGTCCCCCCCAAAATAGGGGTGCTCATAGTAGAGGAGGGCAGCAAGAGGTCAGAGGCATCCTTTGCCAAGGAAGATACCGTCTGTCATTTTTGGATGAGCCTGAAATGTATTGGAGCAGGATTTCACAGACCGTGGGGGAAGATGTTATTGCTCTCTTACTCCTAAAGCACAATATCCTGCACAACACCTGATCTGAGGTGTAAGTGTGGTCCGCTCTGATGCCCTGCAGTTGCACCCACCTGATATCAAAAGTTGATCCAAGGAAGGACGGGCGCTTGTACTCCGCGGTGGCTGCGGTGTAAGGCGGCTGGGGGTCGGGCTCGTTCCAGTATAGGTCCTTCTCCAGGATGGGCAAGTCCTGATGCATCTCGTCCACTGCCATAAGGGACACCTGCGGGGACAGCAGCGATGTCACTGGGTGGCGTGGTGTGTGCCTGTTGTCAGCAGACAACGCAGGAGGAAGCAATGTAGCCCAGGGATGGGATGAGTGGCTCTGTTTGCTGTGTTTTTTGTTATTTTTCACATGGAGAGATTTGGATAATTAAAAGGAAAGCGATGCCGAAGGAAACATGAAAGCAATGCGCTCACTAGAACAGTGAAGCTTAGCTTTAGGAAGAACTGCAGATGGAGAATTACTGCATGGAAGAGACCAAAGGAGGCAGTTTTAGGTACAGACATGGGGTGGGAAAAGCTAGGAAGAGGGAGGAATGATGTGTCACCAAAGGCAGCAAAGGTCTGAAACAAATCTGGATCCATCGTGTGTGCCAGAATATGGGCTACAGGGGCTGGGTGGAACTGCTGTTGGTCTCTGCGTACAAATATGTGCCAAAAGCCCTGTGTTGCTTGGTGTGTGTGTGTCTTCCTGGTACATGTCTTGTGTGCTCTACTTTTCCTGGAGCCTGGGATGTTTCCCTGGCTGCTGAGAGAGAACATTGAGCTGGTTGCCTTCACCTTTTTATCTGTTGGGGAGCCTTATGCTCTCCTCCTGCTTTTCTAGCCATCTCTCTTTGGGCATCCTGAGCCCCTTCTTAATATGCAGCCACTGACAGCTCAGATAAGCACAAGGGGCACGGACTGCTTCTCTGCCCCGCTGCAGACAGAAGTGCTTCAGAACATCATGACTATGCTGAGCCCTCAGGTGCTCTGTGGGCCAGGAGGGTCCTGCCTTCACCGTACCTGCAGGTTCCTGTCGATGAGCCAGTTGGTCTCAAAGTCATCATCATCCTCCCCAAAAGGGTTGATGAGCTGTTCGGCCACCTGCACGCGGAGAGCACACAGCAAGGGTCATGGTCGTGCCCACCCTTTTCCCTGCAGGAGGAAGGCCCACGGGGCTGAATACAGAACTACCCTCCAGGGTGATGTGCCCTGGATTTGGAGCAATGCTGTTTCTCCCAAAATGAGTGGGTTAAAAACGTAACCTTTCCAGTTATTAGGAAGCATTGGCACCCACAGGAACTGCCCCGTGCTCACTGCAGACCACGTGCAGCACTTCAGGTAAAGCACAGCCCACTGCCTCTCTTTTCCCCCCACACTTTAAAGGTGGAGCTGTTCTGCAGGATGAGGTGCTCAGCAGCTGAAGGTCTTGGCAGTGCCCTCAGTCCCTGTTTGGTCCCAGCACCTGGCACGTTGCCCACAGCTCAGCCCCTGGTTGCACAAACCAGGGAAAAACCTGTGTGTGGGTCAGATTCCAGCTCCAGGCACGTTTTCTTGGACTTACCTTTAACCAGCCAGCGTAAAAGAAGAACTGCAGAAACGTAAAGACTGGCACGAAGAGATCTAGCTCATGACCAGGATATGCTTTTTCCGGATCCAGGAACTGCCGCCCAATCAGACAGGCCAGGAAGAAGCTGTAAACAGCCACGGTCACCACCTGGGAAAGGTGCCACGGGACAGAGCAGAGGAGCTTGAGTTCCCGACTTGCTTTCTCAGCATCCCTCTACTACTTCCATCCCAAACAGCAGCAAGCTGCTGCAGGGGTGCTGGCTCAGTAGCCTTTGAAAGCCACGTATTCAGTGGCACTGTGTGCTTCCCCTCTGCTTTTTTTAATAGGAAGATGAATTTCTGCTGTAGAAAGCTTTATTTATGCCGTTTGCCCTTCATCCTGCATGGAATGGAAAATCCATGCTGCCCCTGGAATGCCATACATGTAGGCATCACAGAGAGAAGGTGGCACTTGACATCCTGGGTGGAAGGAGCTTAAAGCACTGACACACGGCTGCATGGTTGGTCTGCTGGTAACTTAAGGTGTGTTCATCTCTCCGGGTGTTTCTCTTGAGCCCCTCATGGCTCAGTCCATTCTGGCAGGGCCCTGTTAAATTTGTGAGGGGAACTCTGAGCATTGCTGCCAACTCTGGACTGACTCCTTTGGTCCTAATAGTGGATATTTTTATATTTGCCTGCTTGCTTGCCCAGATTTTCAGGCTACAGTGAGTAATCCTGGAACTGGACACTTCCCTTTGCAAATTACTAGCAGCTGAGGCTCATTGCCATCCAGCAATCAGGGTGGGGTCAAAACAAACACCCAGCACCACAAGATTTAAGCTGGCCCTGCAGTGAGCAGTATGGGTTTCTTCTGTGGTGGGCAGGCTACCTGCAGTGATAGACTTTGCAGTCTGGATGTGCACCTGTAGAGAAATAGGTTGTGCACTGCAGAGAGGACAAAGACCCTGTCCAGACTACCTGGCAAACTCTGCTCACAATTTCAAGACCTGAGCAAAGCTGCTGGAGGAGCTGCTGATCTCGGCCCAGCCTTTTCTACAGCCTAACGTGGCTCTGTCACTTCTTCCCGACCATTGCAGTAGCTGAGACTCTCCTTACTGTGCTTGAGGTAAGGCTTTGGTGGAGCTGAGCTCTTCCTCTGGGCTTCTTGGTGGGGGGCTGCAGCACTGTGCCAGGGCCACAAAGGCAAGGTACTCTGCCCCAGAAGTGAATTTGTGATGCTGGTGTAATGTTATGGCATTGCTTTTGCTCCTAGTTTGCAGGACAGTGGGGTCTGTGGAGGGATGTAGTTTCCTAATGTGTTCCTAGTTAACCCTCAGCACCGTGTGAGTGGAAGCAGCTCCCTTTTTGTGGTGGAGCGTGTTAGTGTTACCTGAGCAGCTGGGCTGTTGGAGACAAAGGAGCAAGTTGGTGCTAAAGCTTCTGTCTGGAGTTGTGTCGCGGGAACTCAGGCAGCTGAGCACATGCACAAAGCTCTCTTTCACACACGCAGCATAACTGCATCACAGCTGCCCTGTGTGCTGGAGCAGGTTTGCTGGCAGACCGATCTCAGCTCTGCAGTGTTGGATCTGCATGTATCTAGGTTTTCTGTGTACCCACGTGGAGCACGTCACGGGTAAATAATTACCCTGGGTGTATGTGTGTTTCTGCAGAGGTGGCTGTGCCTGAGTTACAGAAATGAGGCTGGGCTGAGCATGTGCTACTGGGTTTTGTATGCAGGAGAGCCCGCCCAGGCTGCGTGTGTAGGTGTGGGCGAGGGGTACAAGCAAACAGAGCATCAGCGTGGTCCTTGTGAAGGGCAGGTATGGGTGGGTGTCAGTGGGGGGTTCCTGTGTAGCATGCACAGGTGTGGGGGGATCCCTTCTCACCCCCATGGGTATGGGGGGATCCCTTCTCACCTGAGTGTAGACCAGGGGGATGCTGATCCAGTCGTAGCCGTAGAGCCGCCCGCACTGGCTGCGCAGGGTGTTGAGTTCCTGCAGTGGGGAAAGGGAACATGCTGTTGGTACCAACTCTGTGTGTCCTTTGCTGGCCTTCTCCAGCCCATCCCCTCCTGCTCACACCTTCCCTGGAAGGTGGGATTCAGCTGGGACTCCAGCTCCACTGGTGTCCAGCCTGTCCCCAGCAGACAACCAGCAGGGTCTCGTGCTTCCCCTAGAGGGCAAGCTGCCTGGATGTCCCTGTCAGAGACCAGGATCCCTTTCTAGCTCACTTTGCGGCAGAGTTTCTCACCTTAAGAAGTGAGCAGCTCACCAGGTTAGGCAAATAATGCCTTAGAAGTATCTATCTCTCCCTCCTGATTATATGGTGAGTCTAGATAAACATAGCCCAGAGGGGTGAATCTCGCTCCAGGCAGCAGAGGCAATGTGATTCTCTGCACATGAATACTGGGGAGGATGAGCTGCTTTGGAGCCTCATGTAATCTGCAGCTGTGCAGGGATTGCTGCCAGGTGCTGCCTGTGGAGCACAGCCTGCTTCCCAGGGCTATCCAAGGGTTGTCGATAGTGAGGTTCTCCCCACGGACAGTGGTTGTTGAAGGTTCTCGTGACTTCTGATGGTCCCTTCCAGATACGTGTTCTGCTTCCTTGTGCCATTACTACGCCTAGCTGTGAGCCACATGGCTCCTTCCCATCCCGGTTTTGAGAAAGGTGTCGCGTTCCTCCCTCCTCTTGTGTGTGCCATTGCTAACCTGTCACCAGGCCATGAAAAGCTCTGTCCTGTCATGAGTAGGAGAGCTGCAGTTGAAGGTATTTCCCATCAAAATTAATGCAATATCCCCAGGGACAGGCTTGGCTCACCGTCTGCACATCCTACTTCAGTATTCCTTGCCTGACCTCTGAAAATCCCTGTAGTTCTTCCCAGAGAACTGGATAAGGATCTCAGGCATTGCCTGCTGGCTCTGCCACTCACGTTCAGGATGCCCTGGAGCAGCACGCTGTCACGGATCCTCCCCTCGTTCCTTGCCTTCACCGCTAGGTTGGAGAACCACACGCAAGGGATCCAGAACTTGTTGTGGGGGGAATTCAAACTCTCAAACTTCTTGTGCTCTTCTGGGGTCATGAGACCTGGGTGGGAAAGAGTAGATGGGAGAGGAATGTCCATAGAGAGCAGAAAGGAATTGATCTGGTAGGAAATAGAAACATCTAAATCTCTGGTGGTCACTTTAGCTCCCCTTATAATTGCAGAAAAGGCTTGGGCACTCACCTTTTGGGGGGACGTAAAAGGAAAACAAGTCTTGTTAAAACTGTGATTTACAGAAGTATAAGAAGCAGGCTTTCTCATTTCATGGAATAACTTGAGTTGATGATTCTTGTGGGTCCCTTCTGAGTCCAACTCCTGTCTCTGCACAGGACCACCCAAAAATCAGACCATATGTCTGAGAGCATCCACCGTCGGGGAAATACAGTGCTGCTGAGGGTGCAAATGCCTAGAGAACGTGGTGACTTGTGTCCTAGAACTGCCTTTTTCTCTCTCTGGATTGAGAAGGGAGCCCAGATGACTAGGGCAGTTTCAGGCAGACTAGAAAATGTTGTACTGTGAGGAGCATCTTTGGAGAGAATTCAGGGAGCCCAGCATTTGACGTCTGTTTAGGTCAGTCTCCCAATTCTCACCTGCCCAGTGGAAAACTCTTACCCTGAGAGGACCAACTTGGAACTTGGCAGGGGTCTGCTCACCCTCTGCTGTAGATCTGTGCACAGGGTCACTTACTGCAGAGCAGCTGCCTGGGAAGTTGCTGCACCACAGTTACAAGGATCTGATCCGCCGGGGATGCCCTGCCACCTGCAGCATATCTGCATTCACACACCTGCTAGTTCCACTCCCCTTACATAAAAAAACATGAGCAGAGATGCTTCATGTTTCAAACAGGCATTGCAGCCACAAGTAGGTACAAGTGTGCTGTGAAATAGGGAAACATGAACTGTTATGTTAGAGGAGCAGGGAGAGTGCATAAGAAGATGCTGAGGACCCTGAGAAGAGCACGTTGCAGCAGTTTGCCTACTCCAGTACAGAGGTCAAGGGGCCGTTTACAGAGCTGCTGGCCCCAAGCCCAGCAGCGAGGTGCCGCCTGCCTGGGGCCAGAGCTGTGCAGGAGGCAGGGGCAGCACTGACCTGCCCTCACGACGTGCTCCATGCTGGGGAAGCGCTTGTAGACGGCAGTGCTGACGGAGCGCAGGATCAGCACGCTGCACAGGTTGCTGTAGCGCATCAGCGTGCGGCGCAGGAGCCGCCCGTACTCGTCCTCCCCGTCCACGTTGCAGGAGACCAGGTTCATGATGCGGTCAGGCCACGGGATGCTCTCGTACTGAGCCCACCAGCGGGACACCACCAGGGCCACATAGAAACCTAGAGGGGAGCTGACCACATTAGCCACCCTGAAGGAGCAGGAGGTGTAGGTGCTCTCGTGTCGCTGCTCCTATGGGTGTGAGTGCAGGTGTGCCTTGCAAGGCATGAAATGATGCATTCTGCCTGGGGGCTTTACAAAGGCAGGGTGTGGGAACTAACTGCTTGGTGAATCCTGCCTACCTGCAGAGCTATCACAGAGCAGGGAGGTAGGTGCTGCCCCGTTCCCTCCCGGCACACTCACAGTCAGAGCTCCTTACCCAGCACAAAGGACACAGGGATTAGCTCAGCATAGCTGTTGCAGTAGAGCGCCAGCTTCTCAAACATCAGCCTTTGGCTTTCACTGAGGATCAGCCTAAAAGGGAGAAAAAGAGCCATCAGCCTCACATGAGAGACCCAGGCCTGCTGTGATAGGAACCTAGCAAGGGAAGGTGAGGATGTGCAGCCACAACATAGCCACTCTGTGAGCCTGAAGATGATGTGGGTGAGCAGCTTAGGGCATCAGCCCCAGCTCTGCTCCTGCCAACAGTGGCTGTTCTGACATGTGTTCCTGCCTCTTTCTCAGAGCTGCTTTCCTCCCTCCGTGCTCTATCTGTGCACGTTGACCCAGCTAGGGGAGGTCCCTGGCTTTCCTTGCTAAAACCAGACCAGCCACAGCGTACAGTTGCCTTATCGCAGGTCTGCAGCCCCAGGGCTGATGTCTGCTCTCAAAAGTGTAGCCCCAGTGTTGCTTGCTGTGTACGTGAGGGAAATTCTCTCCTAACGCTTCCTGCTATTACTAGTACTTCCAGTACTGGTTCAGCCTTGGTGTCTACACACCATTCTTCTCAGGTAATCATCAAATGTAAATCTTCATCCCCAGAAAGAGGAACTGTTCCTCTCCAGGCCAGAAAAAGGCAATCCGTCAGCTGCTAAGCTGCACTGGCGCAGTGAGGAAGGAACTTTGCTTTCCTCCTCTGAACAGAGGCTGGCAGGTGTCTGGCCAGTTCCTTCTTACCAGGACCTCTGTCCCAGTCCCATGCTGCTCACTTGTCCTGCTCCAGGACAGGCTGAGAGTGAGCGGTTGTGTCAGTGTTGCTGTGAGGATGCCTACCTGTAGACAAGACTGATGGCGAAGTAGAGGGAGATGAAAATCAGGAACTCGGAGTAGAGGAGCTTGTAGATGCTGCCCTTCCACTGGAGCAGGAGCTGGGAGAAGGTGCCTAGGCGGGCATCGGCCACGCGGTTGGTGTATGTCACTGTCATCACAGATCCTGGCAGAGACACAAAATGGACAGATATTGAAGCTGCCAGCAAGCCTGAACAGGGGCAGGAGGCAGAGAAACCTCAAGTGTCCTAGCAGGCAAGAAAGATGGAAGGGAGAGAGAGACTGAGCTGAGACCAAAAGACAGGTCAGATGAAGTCACTAAGGTAGAGAACGGAGAAGAAGTTTATGGTGGGCAATTATTTCTGTGCTTACCGTCTTTTTCCTCTTTTAACTGCAAGTGAACTGGTTACAATGATAACATACTTTCTGGGGGAGCACTCAGTGTCAAGTGTTTGACAGTCAGTGCTCAAGTGGGGCTGTTTGGCTGGAAGGGGCAGAGCCCCTGTGTCACAACATGGCTGTTTAAGGTTAATTCTCAGGGTCACAAGCCCCAACGGTGTCATGCAGCTTTTGCTTCACGTAAGTTGTCTCTGAGTCTGTTTGTTGGGAAGTGTCTTCCTGAAATACTGCTGGCAAAAAAAAAAAAAACAGGTATTCAAAGGGAAGCAGATGCCCCTGAAAAGAGAGATTTCTTGGTGCTGATCCAGATGAAGGTACCTCTGGAGATGTCACAGGTTTTGTAGCACTGATCCAACAAATATTGTTGTCTTTAATTTGGGCTGGGGGACACATCTGGCCTTGTGTCTGTCCTGATCCTGCAGGCAGAACAGCTTTGCCTGTTTGAGACCCGAGGGATGGGGTTTGGAGTTTGGCCAGGCTCAGAGAGCTCAAATTCCAGCAGCTTCACCTCCCCGCTCTTTCAGCCATACATTGCACAATAAATCATGCTGAAAGAAAGAAGGCATTCAGGCTCACGAAACACTTTACAATCATGCAGCATCCCTGCTGTATTTCTTCTTGTCTAACCTTAAACAGATAATTATTAATTATCAGACTCGCATAAACCTGAAGCTGTGGAGGAAAAAAAAACAACACAAAAAACAAGCCAGTGTAATCCGTGCCAGGCAGGCATAGATCGTTTTGCGAATAATTATCCAATGTGAAAACTGTTGGAATTTCTAAGCCAAAACACATCGCCAGATGTTACATGGACCTTGCAGTGACACTGATGTTAATAATACCGAGGTTTTGGGCTCTTGCCCAAGTGATGGAGACAAAGAAGTGGTTCCAGGGATGATTCAGACCTCACTGGTCTGCAGAGGTGGGTTTGTGTCCATCCTCCTGGTTTAAGCATCTCAGTGAAAGACCTACAGTTAGGTGGAGAAAGCTGAGGTCCCAGTGAGCTGGCACTGCGAAGAGAAACTGCAAAATCTGTTGGCTGGTTCAACGTACAGCAGGCTTTGTTCTGAATTTGGCTTCTCGGTGCTGCACCTCCTTTGTGTTTGCCTGTCCTAACTCTGCCTGAGTCCCCTCTTACAGATGATACTGGAGGGACAGAGCTGGCACCCGCCCTGTCGAGAGCTGCACAGATGCACCTTTAACTAGAGACTCGTGTGCCTCTGTGCCCTTTCCGTGTGTATTTTTGACCAGCACACAGGACTGAGCAGAGCGGTTGTTAAGCGCCCTACACCCTATATGCACAGGGGCTATACAGATGAGAAACGCATGGGAGCACCCATAAATTTGTTGGGAGCTGCTTGCAGGAAGCAGGCTGCTTGCTCTGTGCTTTGGGTCTTGAAATTGCTGAGGGAGACTCCTCGTTGCGTAATTCAGATACAGAGCCGCTTTTTACCAAACATGGAAAACTTCAGCTCTTGTCCGTGTAAATAATGGACACCACCTCTTTGCAGTCCTGCTCGGGTGCAGGGTATGGGGCTTTTCCTAGTGATTTTGCCCTCAGCCCTGCGTGGTTAAGGCAGCTCCCCGCTTGCCTGCTGGTCTATGTGCGATGTCCCCAGTTGTCACTTGGCAGCTGGCACACGCACAGCTCTGATTGGGGTTGAGATCTGTGGCATGAGGCAGCTCGCCGCAGCACTGGCTCTGGTAAAGCGGTCAGTTAGGGGATGAAGACCCATCCCTGTGCATATCCCATACAACCCAGTGCCACCTATGGGGCCGCAGAAGAGCATGGCACTGCCACCCCTGTGCCTGCTCCTGCATCACCCTGGCTGATCCGTCTGATCTAGGGGTTGCACCGCGGGATCAACTGACCCGAATCAGACAACTGGAGTCCACAGTGATCAAGATCTCATAGCAGCAAGCCAGATTTGCCTGTATAAGGTGGGTTACCCACCGTGTAATACTGGAAACAGACACAAACGCCTCCTGCTGATGCAGAGAACAGATAGAGAGGACAGACAGAGTGAGAGGAGTGGTGAGTTCACAAGACAGACGGATCGACCAGCTAATCTCTGAAGGAATCTACCTGCTCCTGTGAGGTCTAGGTACTCACAGTCATGGGCTCCCGGGCTGCACCGGAGACAGTGAAGGTTTGGTCCTGCACGTGTCCTTGCTGGGTCCTTTGTGGCCAGCGCCACAACCCGCCTCCTCTTGGCTCGTGGGGGGATTGAACCTGGCAGACACGGTGTGCTAAGGAGCCTGAAACCCACTTGGGAGTTGCAGCCGGTCACTTGATGCTATAATCCTTCCTCATTACAAAAGAGACTCTGTTGTCTTTTGCCCCGTTCCCTTCTAATCTTCTGAGTAAGCTCTGGGTGTTTATAGAGGCGGCCGGAGGAGGGGAGGCAGGGCTGGCTGCTCCACAGCTGCTGCTAATTCCTGGCACAGCCATAGTGGCTGCCAGAGGAGAGGCATTTTCCTCTAATTCTTTCCTGTTTGGTACCTTTCTCTGTGTCACGATCTTACAGAAGCCCCAGGAGATTAAGTAGGGCTGGAATTTTTCACAAGTGCTATAAATTTGTCCCCCTTCAGAGCCTGTGCAGGTCTCTCCTCCCTGGGTGTTAGGTTTGGGAAACACCTGGCCCAGGGCTGGCTCTCAGCAGATGCTTCTCTGCCATCCCTCTCCCTTCTTGCTGTCTGCTGTTCCTCTTCCAGCTGTGGTTTGGATGTTGGGGACTTCCACCCTGCCACTGGCTCCCTGAGACTCTTTCCATGTGTTTGCTTTCTTTTTCTACTTGCTTCTCCAGCAGTGCTTCTGGGCTGTCAGCCTCATTTTTGGCACACCAACCTGGGAAGCACAGCTCCTTCCCTTTGTCTTCAGGCCTTTTGCAAGACAGAGAATGCCTGACCTCTGTCTCTGCAGGGCTGGCAGTCGCAGGACTGCTCTCAGGCCTTTGTTCCCTTTTCTGCTCTCTTACAAGTTCTGTTTACTGTTCGTGCAGCCACAGCCCTCTCACTCAGGACTAACCCCCAGAGCCCATTGTCAGTGCTGAAGGCAGAGGTGAAGAAGGCATTAAATGTCTCATTTTGTCCATGCCACAGCCTGTGAGGTGACCAACCTCATCAGGGAATGGATAAATATTTTCTCTTTCTGCTGTTAACATACTTAAAGCCTTTTTTTTTATTGTCCCCCACACAGTACTGGCCAGCTTCAACTCTAATTGAGCTTTATCCCCCCCAAATCTTCCCCCTACAATGGCAAACAGCATCCTGTGTCACCCAGCCTTGCTTGCAGTGGCCATACACATTGCTTTTCTGCCTGAGCTCTAGAAGATCTCTGCTCAACCAAATTGTCCTTCTGTCCCACCTGCTTGACTTCCAACACTTCAGCATTGCCTGCTCCTGTTCTCCTAAAAGACTTAAAAAGTGACCAGCACTGATGGCCTCAAACACCTTCAAAAGCAGGTCCCCAGGGGAGCTTACTAACTAGTTTCCAGCAGCCTGAGGTCTGCTCTCCTATTTGTCTTTCTCGCTCCTTTGGGAATTTTTCTCTGCTGTCCAAGACAATAGCATCTGCTCTCTACACACCAGTATTCCCTGTGAATTTTTGCCAACCCCTTACAACATTTGGTGTCCTGGAGACAAACGACTGCTCTTAAACCAAGCCACTGATGTCTCACCAACTAGACCCAACTTCATAAGTGTGCTCTGGCCCTCCTGACTTCCATCATTTAGTCATCTGGAGGGCGTTATAGAGGGGGAGCACAGGTCTGCCACCATACCTGCAGTTTTGATAATGCTCTAAGCTTCTGAAAGCCCAGTCCTTGGGTCTAGATGGGTCTGGATGCTGTTCAGGTACAGAAGGGCTGTGTGCTTTCCTTTCCCCAGGGCTGACTGCTCTGCAAAGCAGGAGCTGGAGTCCCCTGTGTGCAATGTGCTGCGTGACCGTGGAAAACAGTCTCTCTCCTGTACCTGGGCAGCCCCTGGGTGTGTGGTCAGCCGCTGTGGGTCTTACCCTGCTTCCTCTGTGCTAACAGTGTAAGCTGTGATACCTCCGTGGGCTCAGCAGTGACCAGTGCACCTGGAGGGCCAGTCTCCTTCGTGACGTGTTTGCCACCTATCTGATCTCCCTCTACGTGATTGCCATGCACGTTTTGTCACTGCTCCTTCTTGCAAGAAAGCTGCGAAGGCTTCAGTGAAGTTGGATGAAGAAGGTAGTTACTTGCAGTAACCTACTTTCTTTCATGCTGGTCTTCGCTGATGTCTTCAGCGCTTGCTTAGTGTCATCAGCAGGAGTTAATTTGTCCGAACTGTGGGTTTCTCTTTTCCGTGAGGCTGAGCCTAGACACGAGGAGGGTGGAGTTTGGCTTCTTCTCGGACGCTGTTGCTACCTGGCAGCTCTCTAATGTGGGATTTCTGGTGCAGTTCTGGGAGTTGCTGCCAGTGGTGGGTAGGTGATGGTTTAAAGCATGGAATTCAGTGCCAGTATCTCAGGTCTTAGTTCTGGTGTTGACTGTGGTGTGTTTGATTACCTCTGGCCCTGATTTCTTTTCAGCAACAAGGGTGGAAACCATCGCATCCCTGGGTTTGTTACAGCCCTGGAGCCCCTAGCAGGGACGACTGCTTTGGGCAGGAGGGAGGCATGGCAGATGGGAAGAGGCAGCACGATGCTTCTGTTGCGTGCGATACAGACCCGGCAGGAGGAGCACAGGCACAGGGAGGGTCACTGGGAGAGCCTCCTGTTCGAGGTGTGGAACTAGATAGGGCTCTTATCAGCAACCAGACACTGGCGAGTGAGGGGTTGTTTGACTGGCCCAACCACAGCAAAGCTGTCAGACTGATACAACACACGGCTTTGCACTTTCCCCATCCATAAATGTTATGTGCAGCACCACACGAGCTCAGGAGAAAGAGAAGTGGTCACCAGGACCTCAGCACCCCAGCTGTCCTTCCTTTCTGAAGCTTTACCACTTGCCAGCAATGAGGCAGGGTGGCTGCCTCTGGCCCTGGTATGGTTACTGTCCCCGTGTGTGTCGAAACACCCAAAAAGTTCTGTGAATGGGGGAAGACCTGGGACAGCAGAGGGATGGACTGGCTCTCTGAAGGCAGGGTTGTCCACACAGGGAACTGGGGTTTGGGCACCCTCTTTGGATGGGTATTGGGAGAGAAGGAGGTAGTAAGCGGGCAGGCTGAGACAGTTCTTGAGGGGCCACAGTGCCTGAGCCCTTGTCCCCTTACATAACAGGGGGACAAAAATGCTTCTTGTGAGATATCTTCTGGAGCTGTTGGGGGTAGTTCAGGTGGTTCTAAAATGAAACAGCAGAATCTGAAGTGTCCAGCTCTTTACAGACGGGTATGCTGGCATCTGAGGCACTCTGCTGCCCTCCTCTGAGAGCAGCTCCTCTGGCAGTTCGCGTGGCTCAGGAACTACTGTGACACTATAAAATATTTGTGGAATTTAATATTCAAGTCAGTAACTGAGGGGCTACCAGTGTGGCAGCAGTTCTGGGATCTCTCTTCACCTTCCCCAGGTCCTCAGTCCCTCCAGGTCTTGAGCAAAATGCCCTGACAGCCTGCCTTACGCAGCAGCAGAGGGGGAAGCACGGAGACGCTGACGCCCGTCCCCAGCCTCGCTGCCTTTCTAGCCTCCTTGCAGGCCCTGGAAGCCTTCCAGTCTTCTCCATTTTACAGATGTGGAGCCTGAATGGCTGCAGCAGGAAGCGAATCCCTCCCCGTGGGGATCACAGAGGCCCCTTCGCTGTGCTGAATGCAATTTGTGAGCTGCAGCTGTCTCTGGGAAAGGGGCAGTGCCCTCCCGGCAGCCTCCCGGAAAACAAGTGCTTTTCTCAGGAGGCCGTGGGTGCCAGCGCCTGGTGAAATCCCTCTCCCTTCTGCAGCTTCGGTGCCAAGAAAAATGCAGATGTAGCTGCAAGACATCAAGGGTGTCTTTCAAAGTGGCACTCTTCCTTGGAATCTGATGAGGAAAAAACAAAACCAAGTATCTGAGGAAGGGCTGCTTCTCATAGGCAGGATAGGCTCTGAGATTTGAGCTGTGTGTGAACCTTTGAAAGGGATGCAGTGCCTCACTTTTGTGATGCCCCCCCCCCCCCCCCCCCCCCAGGTCTCTTCCCCTTAACGATGCAGGATTCATCACCAAAATCCATCGGGGGGGAGTGAGGGGGGGGACACCCTGAGAGCTGAGGGCATGTTAAGGGTGCTGCCTGCTCCCTGCGTGCTCAGCGTGGTAATTCCTTTCTTTATGGACTGTGTGCTCTTCTGACAGAGGGAGGGAGCAGCCCTCTGCTTTAGCAGAGGGAGCCGTGTCCCTGCCAACCCTGCTGATTTTTACAGTTGTCTAGCCTCTTTCTCCATCTCTGTGGCTGACCTGGCAGCACCAGGCTCCCCAGTCCTGTGAGGCAGTGTACAAGCAGCCTCTTGGGATGCTGCAAACTGCCTGGGAATCCTGGACAAAGAGCTCAGTACATCGGTTGTAGCACTGGACTTCTTTGCTCTCGTTTCGTGACATGTCTAGATAGGTCTCTTCCCAATCAGCACTGTGTGAGCAGTACCTCACACTCCTTCAATCTCCTTCTTTCACCCTCTTGCCCTGGAAAATGGGCAACAATTTTTTTTTTGGTGGTGAAGGCAGATCCCGTCCGTGAAACTGGAAGCCTTAGACCCAGGGATTTCAGAGTACCCTTGCTGAAGCCCTTCTGAGACAGGTTTGAGGGAAGGGAGTGTGTGGGTGGTGGATGAATCCTGGAGTGTTAGGCCCTTGTTTTCTTTCTCAGTTTCATGGTGCTAACATCTGGTGTGGGTTTGTTGGGTCTGGGATGTGGTCCTGCTTTTTATACTCTGAAACAATCCTTTTTCCTCCTGCCCTTCTCATTTTTATTTTTTATTTTTTTTGGTGGTAAGATCTGAATCCCTGAGCAGACAAGGCAGCCAGCAGTGGGGCTTAAACCCCCTCCCACAACTAGAGAGCACGTGTGCTGGCGGGGTGTCCTAGCCAAGAGCTGCTTTTGCAAGGAGGGGCAGCTCTTTAACTTGTTTAAACCAAACTCGGGATTTTTAGTCCTATTCTGTATTTATTATCTATTAATGGCAGATGTTAGCACTCTGGGAGGAACTATGAGGGGTTGGGATGACATGGAGGTAGAGAACTTGCTGTCTACACGAAGGAACTAGGACCGCTGGAAAGAGAGCCACCTACCCACTCCCCACCAAAAAAAAGGGGAATTCCTGCTTTCCCCTGGTGGTTCCACAGCTGCTCAGTACATGTGTGTTAGCAATTGCCTCTGAGTAACAGAGGTGGGGAGCCCTCTTACTTGTGAAGGTGAAGCTGTGGGAGCAAGGAACCCAACTGGACCTGACTCTCAAGAGGACACAGAGAGCATTAGCGAGATGTTTCTTTGTCTGGGATGGGAGGATGAGAAACAACAGGAGAATGAGGACTGTACAGGGCTGGATACCGGCAGGGAGGATGAGAGGCATGTGATAAGGGAGGCCAGGAAGGGAAGAGTTGGGGTTTAGTAGCCAGGCAAGCTGGATGTGTGGGGAGCGATGTGGGTGGCTGGGGATGGGTGGATGCAGGTGAGGGAGTAGGGGCAGTGGAAGTGGGAAGGATAAGGTATGGGGAATAAAACATGACTAAAGACCTGGGGCTGTGGGGAGGTACCATGTCAGGGCCTTCACAACAGGAACGTACCTTGCTGGGAGACTTTCAGTAGACAAAGTACAATTTATTGTTAAGGGAGGTAAAGTGCAACATACCAGCGGCTTCCTCCTCCAGCCACTCTGTCTCAGGACTGCTCCTGTCCAGCTACTTGGGTCTAGCCCAGGGACCCAGGGTCCCTGCCCAGGCTGCCACTTTGGCATTTGCAGGTTCAGCTGGTAGCAAAGCTAAGCACATCTCCCAGAGACAGACACAACCAGTCATAAAGGCTGCCCTGGTCGAGGGCTGCCTTCAGCAGCACTTACGCACAGGACTCATGTAAAACAGACACGGAGAGCTGAGACACCTTCCTCCTCTGGTAGAGACAGAAGTTAATTAGCGAAGGCACACAGACATCCCTCTAGGTCCACAAGCACACACATTTTCACAGATCCTTTGAGTACCGGGCACAGCCCCTCTGTCTATCCAGCACCTCCCAGATCCCCCAGGTACTGGCAAGGCCCGTCTCCATCCAGCACCCCCACACAGATCCCTCAAATGCCTGCATGGCCCCCCAGCTTCAGGTGGCACTTAAACCTTGCGAAGACACAGATAATTAAGAAAAGAATTTAATGAAAGATATAAGAAGATAGGACAGTCTATCAAGTGCAGGGTGCAGCCAGACAAGCATACTGACCAGTCCCTTTTCACACACAACTGGCTCTCTTAAACCCTTTTTATACCTACCCCCTCCTCTTTGCTCTTCCTGATACCCCTTCCCCTGCACACTCCCCATGGGTTTGCAGAGCTCTGCAGTTTCTGCACCTTCCCAGCCTGGGCCCCCTTGGTTCACAGTCTTATCAGATGCAAGGTTCATCCTTCCTGGAAGCAGTGCCTGTAGCTCATTAGCCCACCAATTAGTGTGACTGGGAGGCTTGTTTCTTGTGATTGCCTCCCAGCTTAGAAGTCATCCATCAGATAACCCTGCTGGAAGAAACACTGCTCACATGCTCTCAGAAGTTAGTGTAACTGACCAGATTTGGTTCTCATCGCTTCTTCCCTTTCAGATTATCCCTTCTTGCCTTGGGAAGAGGACCAGATACCCTTGAAATAGCACTCTCCTTTTACATACCCTTATGTGGGTGACACAAACCTCAGTGATTTTTCACTTCAGTGAAATGTAAGTGGGAAGTAATGTGGGAGAGAGCAATGTACTTGCACGGTGTGAGGTGAGGGTGCTGGGTTAGAGCTTCTAACTATGATGAGACTTTAAGGTTGCCTGTTGGTTTGCTGGCTTCTCTTTAAGCCATGGGTGGGAGCCAGCTCTGTGTGTCTCACTTGCTGCTGAATTAGACACTTAGGAACACTTCATAGCAGTGCCTGGGGGACAGATAGCCTTGCTCAGAAGCTGTGGAAAGGCAGCAGTTTTTGCTACCTCAAGGCATCTCAAATGGTAACCCACAGCTTGGCAGTGATACGTGCTGGGTTTTGCTCTGCTGGGCCACCTCATTCATCTGGGCATGAGGAAGTGTCAGGGTCTGTCCAGGCTTCCTCTGCAGAGCTGCCTGTCCTTTGGGGCTGGGAGTGAGGCAGGACACACACCACTTTTACCTTGTGACAAGTAGTTCTGCGAAGAACTAGGATTCTGCATCCCCAGTACATCCTATCTTAATGCTTCCTGACTGCATTATCAGTTCTCTTCCTGCCTTTGTTGGATCTTGGAAGCAGTTCCGTCTTTCTAATCTGAGGACCCTCCATCCCTCCCAGCCAGGCCTTGGGAGATAACAGTGATGACCGATTAGTTCTGGTGCTGCCTCGCAAAGCTGAACATCTCCCCTCTTCTCCCAAAAGTTCCCTGAAGATAACAAAGGCAGGGCTGTATGTGACATGGACACTCAGGAGACGCTGGGGCATGAAGTCACCCCCCGTGTGGTATCCACATCATTCAAAGGTTTTGGGAGGGATATTACAGCCTGGAGGAGAGCCCTGGGCAATGGCAAGGTAGGAAGCAAGGGGAAAAGTGGAAGAAGGGCTGATGTAGAAAATACGCTCTGAGGGTGGCCTGAAAGAGCAGGGGCAGCTTTGGTGCAAAGGAGGCACCGCTTGCTGAAATTGCAGTGATGTCAATCCAGAGGCTGTTGTGGACCTGTCTGGGGCCTGGGGTAACAGCAGGAATGCTTTGCCCTTTTTGTTCCTAGCAGGCAGACATACCCCCAGTGACTTGGACAATGGGCTGTGCACTTCTTTGGGCACCTTGCTGGGGAATGCTATAAGTGACAGCTGTCTTTCTGCCTGTAGTTAATGCCCCAGAGAGAGGGTAAACTTCCTAGAAGCATAGCTCCTCTTGATTTCAGTGGCTGGCTGTATAGTGGATTGGTCATTTCCAAATGCCCCAGGCATTACCTGCTCACTTCTGGGGCTGACCCTTTTCACCCCTCTGTGCTTGTAAGACCAGGCCCAAGAAGAAAAAGCTTTCCAGATCATTGATGTCCTGGGTACAAGGGCTCCTCTGTGCACATGTGGTGATGCAGGGGGAGGAGTGGACAGAGAACAGTGTGTTCCCGCTGCTTGGCAGAGAGGATGTAAATCTATGGCTACAAGGCTGCTCTCATCTACTGGGAGGGCAGCCATGCTCCCTCAGCCTGCCGGGGCTGACAAGTACAAGGAGGAGCTAGCTAAAAACTGGAGCCATGATATCTCAAAGCTCAGTAACAATGAGACCAACTCATGTCAATGTCACTCAGGTAAGGGTATGGAAACTCCAGTGCTTTCTCTGAATGCTGAATTTAAAAATCCCTGTCCTTTCACTTTCCTGTACGTTTTGGCTTCTTTAAATCCCTGGCTTTCCTACTGATCCCATGTAGCTGTTTCAGCAGGACTCCAAGAACGTGCTCTGTGCCAGGGAGTTATATGTTTATGTACAGTGTAAATGTGTCAGCAGTTGCTGGTAGTGGTCTGAATCCCTCTGTGAGCACACACCAAACCTCAAGGACCCCTCCAGTTGTGCGGTCTGAAAACTGCAGTGACCGAAACTTGCTTACAGCTGCTTCCTCAGTGCCAGCATCACAGCAGAGGCTGTCTCTCTGCAAACCTTAGCTAACCCCAGCAGTGCAAACCTCTTACATCCGGACTCAGGAACTCCAGATCAGGACACTGACAGAAGTTCTGAAATTAGTGTTTATCTTTTATCTCTCCTTTAGGCCTTCCACATGACTTCAGGCTCACAAAGCCCAGGATTGTATCTATCTCTCTGCAGCTCCCTGAAAGGAAGGTGTGGGGAGCTGGGGGCTAGCATTTTCATGCAGATAACTAGTGATAGGACCAGAGGGAAGGCCCCAAGTTGTGCCAGGGGAGGTTCAGGGTGGGAATGAGGAGACATTTCTTCTCAGAAAGAGCGGTCAGGCACTGGGAAGGGGTGCCCAGGGAGGTGGTGGAGTCACCGTCTCTGGGGCTGTTTAAGGAGAGGTTGGACCTGCTGCTTGGGGACATGGGTCAGTGGGTGACACTGGTGGTTGGGGCTAGTTGGACCAGATGATCATTTTGGGCTTTCTCAACTCTAATGCCTCTACAATTCTATTCCATGTTTTTATTGTGAAGAGACTGACACAGTGTGCATCCCTGCAAGCTGGAGCTCTGACAAAAACATCGCATATCACAAAACCGCTGATACAACCCATTACAGTCCGTGGCCACAGAGCCCGGCTCGGCACTGACGGCTCCCCCACGACCCCTCGGGGCCGAACCCTGCCCGGGGGTCCGAGGCTGCGGGACGAGACCCCTCCCGTCAGCCGGGGCCGCCGCGGCGCCGCCTTCCCCTGCGGCATCGTCCCCTCAGGGCGGGCCGAGCCCGTCCCGTCAGGGCTCCGGGGCGGTAGCACGCAGTCGCTCCTCCCGCCGCTGCCGGAATCGTGCGGGGGCCCCCTCGCTTCTCCCTTCTCCTCCCCTCCCGGCCCGTCCCCTCCCCGCAGGCGGGAGCGAGGCCCTTGAGGCGGGCCCGGGTGGGCTCGGGGCCATGGGGGCAGCGGCCGCTCCTCCTCCTCTTCCTCCTCCTCCTGCGTCGCCGCCACCGCCGTGAGGAGCGGCGCGGCTCCGCCGGGGGGACGCGGCATGAGGCGGGGGTAGGTGCCGGGGAGCCGCGGCCCCGGGGGGCTTCCCAGGCTCTCGGTGGGCGGCCGTGGGTCTGGGAGGGCGGCGGGGGAGCCTGCAGCGCTCTGGGGTCGGGGTCGCGGTGGGGCTGCCGAGCTCTGCCCGCTCGCCGGTGGGACTGGGGTTGGGTTCTCCCCGGTTTTCCCTTCGGCTGGCTCGCTCGGAGCTGTTAACGCCTTGTGTCCCCGCAGCTGGAAGCGTCGAGCTTCGGGCGAGTCCAAAGAGTGCAGCCAAGCCTTAGCGCAGGCAGTGAGACGCGGCTCGGGGTGCAGATAGCGAGAGGAGCTTCACGTAAGGAGGCAGAAAGCTGATGGCGAGCGCTCCCCGGCTCAGGCACAAGAGCATTCCCCAGCTCAGACACAGAATATTCCCCAGCCCAGACACAGGAACGCAGCGCCTGATTGCTGCCCGTTGAGGCCAACGTAAGAGATAGGAATTGTGTGTTACATTTCAATGCACCACTCCCGTAAGTTTCGCCCGGGCAAAAGCTTCAGAGAGCGAGCTGCTGAGTGCCCGGTGGGACAGGCGAGTGGTTCTCCGTGGGCTGATTTGGGATCGTGGCAGCACCACACAGCAGCTACAGGGCTGTTCCCACCGGCACCGCACGCTCAAGTCCTCCTCGGCAGCCTGCGGGCTGGAGTTTAACCTGGAGGGACCCGCAGGCTGTTGGTACAGGAAATAACCCTGTCAAATCAGCACTGCAGGAAACGTGAGGCCTGCTGGAAAAACTGCGGATCCTGCACATTTTTTTGCTTTTTCTACAGAATCCAACTTTAGAAGGTTGTGGTGCGTGTGGCTTTTTTTTTTTTTTAATGTATATTTTGTTAGTTCTTTTTTATTATTATTTGCTTGTTTCTTGGGGATTTTTCCCCCCTGATTTTTGCATTTCTGGTGTATGTGGGGGACCGTTAGGATATGGTACATTTTTTCTGAGGAACACAGCTACCAGTCAGGCCAGCAATAGCAGGACAGCACAAGCGTACGTGGTCCTTTGGTTGCTCAGGGTGTGTATTTCAAACCCCAGCTGGAGAATGGAGATAAAGGCTTGTCTGGACAGAAGTCAGCACAACCAAGGCTTTCTTGGCAGTTCTGTTTGCACAATGTGGAGAACGTGCTGTTCCGTTATGGAAGATGAGATGATTTTTCGGGGTAGGTTTTTAGGTCCTGTGGCATTATGGAGATGGTGTAGATGGGGCTTGTTCTATTTCTGCCTGTCTTCCAGTTTTCTTCCATCCTGCTTCTATGTACAGAGCATACGTGTCTTCCAAGGCAGATAACTCTCACCTGAGAACTTAAGTCATGAGGAGACGTTTTTTTCCCTTTTCCCCCTTGTTATATATGGGATAGGTTAACTCTTGGTAGTTAAGTGGACTGTTGAAATGTCCTCATTTTTTTTTTCTAGCTGTTTGGGTTTGAATTTAGTTTTTTCCTCTCCGCTTTGTTTTTTGTTGTCTTCTGATCACAGGAGCTGGGCTCCTTCTAGTGAGCTTCGGGTCCAGCGCAGGAGTGCCTGGGGAGATGTGGTCCCTGTCATTGGCCCAACCTAATCTCAGAGGTCTATGGCAGAGAGGGCTTTCACTGTGCCACCTGAGAAATAGCTGAACTGTTGAACGAACCTTTCTGTTTGAAATGCTCTCCCTGCTTCATGGCAAATCCACGGCAGAAAACCTCCCCTGATTTTTGTGTGGCAAGGATGAGTTGTTTTCATCAACTCCCCATCTTCCTGTAATGGGCTTCATTCCTTTCCATTGGGTCATTCTTTTGCTTGGTACCTCCCCTTCCTGAGTGAAGCCTTTGGAGACCTACTTATTCCGTTAGCTATGTTGCTGTTTAGGTATGTGATACATGTTAGCTCATCTTGGCCTTTTAAAACCATTTCATTTCTTCTGTGCAGTTTTGCCCTTCCTCTGATGAACCAAACGCGTCAACAGAGCAGCCAAACTGGATAAAACAAGCGCTGCACAGTCTGAACACGGTGTAATGCACACTTGTCTGCCCTCTTGCACCTAAAGGGTAGAGGCATGCACAGTATGGGAATTCCTGTTGGTCACGGGTCACTCACTCAGGTGTATGCATTTGTGTGTATTGTTTTTTATCTAGCAGTTCCAGTGTGATGAATAGCTTGAGCTGAATTATCTTTGCACGGCAGCACTGTCTGTCCTTTTCCCTCTGATCAAAATTATTTTTATTTTCATGCCCTTTCCCTATGTTATTTTCAACGCTTCCAAATTGAGTATTATTACCAGAATGAGCCTCTCCTCCTAGATCTTCCCAGCAAAAGTTCAGTAAAAAACAGGTGAAGTCAACAGGACCCCCTTTCCTTCTGCAACCTTTCCTACCTTCCAGCACTGTTGACATTCTCACTTGTTCTTGCTCTACTAAGAGCCCACCAAAATCTGGGGTTCTGACTGCAATGTCCCCTTTTCCCAGTTCTGTAGAAAAAATGCTGTCCAGTCTGCATGGCATAGCATCATGGATGGTCCTGTGCTTTAGTTTTACAAGGATTCGGAGATTTCCTTGTGTCTTTTTCACACTATTCCTGTGATACCCATGCTGAATTAGCTGCTGCTTCTTTCCCTCTTTGAAAGATCACCGCCGATAGCTGCTGTTCATGCACAGCTTTGGGGAGAAGGAAGGTACCTGCATTGCCCCAGGGCAGTTGGAGTAGAAAAGGCAACAGCACCGTGCTGCTGTCGGGTGGCATAGCCTAGGTGAAGAAGGCTTGGCTGCAGCTGGGCCTCAGGATTCGACTGCGTTTTATATTTGGGTGAGGTGAAAGAGATTGAGGTTGTGTTGGGCTGTGCGTGGCTGAGGATACAAGCTTGCTCTCTGTGCTCTGATGTACGGTATGGGGCCGGGGTCAGAGTGGGGTCTGGTTGGAATGCAGGAGGTGGAGCAAGACCAGGAGAGAAAAATAGAGATTGGGAAAAGGGAAGAAGAGGAGGGGACCTTAAATGTTAAAAGGTGATGGCTGCTTTGCACGAGAAGGTGGTGGGCAAGAGGCAGCAGCCAGGAAGCGTGCAGGAGGAGGGACTGATGCTGTGCATGCGAAAGGATAGCTCCACAGCTCTGCCAAGGCTTGTTACAGATAGCTGGCAGCTGGTTGATCTGCAGAGCAGTGTGCGAGTGCTGCCGAGTGGCTGGACGTGATAGACAGCCTCCACGTGCACAGGGCTTGGTGGCACTCCCTCGGGCTTCAAGTGGCAGGTGACGGTGTGAGGACAGCTCTGTGCAGGGAGGAGTGATGCACGTGCTCCTGGCAGCACCGTGATTGCAGCGCCTGCCACGTGGATGTCCAAGTCTGCTTTTTCCTCCCGTAAGACCCCAGCAGCTGCAAAGCCTGCTCGATTCATCAGCCTTGGTCTGTGTTAGCGTGCCAACAGCTGACAAAGTCCTACTGAGCGCTGGGGAGCCGTGTCCCGGGTGACTTTTCTGATTTCCTGTCTCTGCTACATCTGTACGTGCCAGCCTTTGGAACTAAGGCGTAGGGCTTCGTCTCAGCTCGGGGAGGATACACTGCTTTTGGCAGCACCGTGGCGGGCTTTGGTGGAAAAGCAACAGTTTGAAGAGGAGTGGGGGCGAAGGCTGGGTTTGCTGTGAAGGATCTGTGTATTGCTAGGGAATGTGGGAGCTGTGCTTTGTCTTGCTGCTTCCCCTTAGCTGGGGAAGCAGTGTCCCTGAACTTATGCCGACTGGGTGTTTGCTAGGTTTAGAAGTTGTATCCATGTGAAAGGAGTCTTCAGACCTGTGCTTGCTTCTGGGTGGTTTGGTCCTACCTAACAGGCTCCTGGGCTCTGTGCCGTGTCCCTGGTGGTTCTTTCAGTTCCCGTTTTCTCTCCCGGTTGTGAGAAAATGGTTTGTTAAGGACTTTCCCTCCCTGGAAAGTCTTGTGCTGAGGGTAAACGAGCCCAGCCTAGGGGTAAAGGAACTGGTGCTGCTGCTGGGCATGAAGCAGGTCCTCTCAGCCAATCTTGGCCTCATCCTACACCCTCACCATCTCACTTCTGTGCCTTTGAGAGGCTGGAGGTGGATGTGCTGGGAGTGTTAGAGGGGGGCTGTGAATCACCTCCTAGTCCTGGTTTTGAATGAGGTCTCAGTTTTGAGACTCAGATTCCTGCAGCACAGAGGCCCACAACCTTTTGAGTGCCCACTGCAGCTCCACCAGCAAGCAGAGGATGTTACTGAGCGCCCTGTTCGGTGCAATACTGCTCAGCCTTCTTGAAATACTGGGGAAACCCAGCCTGGTGTGTCTTAATGCTGCCTCTGGGGCTCCCTCTCAGCCTGGCAGGTTTGCTGATAACCCCCATATAAAGTTTGACTGTGCTGGTCCCCTACAGCCAGACCCATTTGGAGGAAGACAGCCAGCAGCAACCAGCTGTGGGGTACTGGAAGCCACTAATGCCATCCAAAGGCAGCAAGGAGGAGCCAGAGACTGGGTGCCAGGATGCTGGAATTGGGGATGAGAGCCAGTCTGCGGAGCAGTGCAACGTCTCACGCCTCCGCAGCTCCTCGGTGGAGATCCGTGAAAAGGGATCTGAGTTCCTGAAGGAGGAGCTGCACAAAGCGCAAAAGGTAAAGCCCGGAGCTTGTGAGAAGAGCTGAGGATGGAGGCACAGACTTGAGCAGTGGGGCGTTTTGTAGAGGTCGTGGGGGAGCAGGGTCTGAATGTGACTGCGCAGGAATCTGGAGTACGCAAAAGAGAGAGATTGAGGTGGTCATAAAGTCTTTCGGAACGGGAGAGCAGTTACTAGGGTGGTCCAAAGTCCCTGGGCCAATGTCCAAATTAGTCCTGGAAAACTGCTACAGGGGTCTGCGATATGCAGAAAGCAGCTTGAGGTGTGCAGTGCTTACTATGCAGCCTCACTGCTCATGGCAAACGAGCAATGCCAACCTGAAAAGCTCACCACGGCTTGTGGAGGGATGCCTTGGGTGGCACCGAGTGCTGTGACAGGAGTCTTGGGCCTCTGATCCACGCAGGGGTGGAAAAAAGGGGTGCAATTGGTAGGTGGGGCCAGGCAGGCATCAGCACTGCTGGTGCCTGCTAGGACTTTATGCATTCCTCTTGTCTTCCTCAACAGGAGCTGAAGCTGAAGGACAAAGAATGTGAGAGACTGTCAAAAGTCAGGGAACAACTGGAGCAGGAACTAGAGGAGTTAACAGCTAGCCTGTTTGAGGTACCACCCTCTTCCTTTTCCCATCATTTCTTAAACTAAGCTCGCTTCCAACTCCAGAGAAAGTCTACCTCGAAGGACTTCCACAGCAGTATCCCCTCCCACAGCTTCCTCCTTCCCTCTTGTTCTTTCTGATTGGAAAGCTGTGCAGAGGTGCAGGCAGAGCCTCACAGGAGCTGGTACCTGCTGCCGGGGAGGGTTTGCATGCACTCCTTTCCCCTCGTAACATCTGTATGGTGACATAAATAGCACAGCAGGTATGGGGCCATGGTTGCAAACCCAAGCAAAACCAGACATGGGGATGCCCAGAACTGGAGGTGAGCATGACTCCCTGCCCTGTGCCTGCTCTGCAATCTGCGCAGCAGCTGCTGTGTAGGAGGGATGAGACCCTGGCTCGTGTCAGCCCTTGCCTGGGGTAGGAGCAAGTTGGATGTCCCCTGTACGCTCAGCTCCAGTGAGTGTTCATGTCTGTCTGTGGTGGTGGCGGTGATGTTTGTGATGGTGTTTTGCTTTAGTTTGTTTTTTGGTGATGTGGTTCTTGTCAAGCTCTCTCCTGACAAGATCCCATTGCCAACAGCTCTTATCTCTCGATCTGACTGCACAGTGAGGGAAGCCGGAGCCCAGCTGCACCTTTGAAACACGGGCTGGTGCTGCGTGTGAGCCCCCACAGAGCATCCTGCTTCTGGACAGCTGGCTGCCCGGGCTCAGGCTGAACTTAGAGACAGCACACCCGAGGGATTTCGCCTTCCTTCGGTGGCCGTGGACAAAGTGCTTTGAGGCAGTGCTGTGGGGTGGCCTCAGCTGAGACTGACACCACCCGCCTCACCCTTCCTGTGGGAGATGCTTTCAAGCTGGTCTTGTTTAGTCCCCACCTGAGCTACCGCTGCTGCGTTGCAGCCATGCCCAGAGCAGCGAGGGCTGGCCACGCCACGAAGGAAGTGGGAGCAGAGTGCAATAACAAGGCAGGCAAGAGTGGGAGAGCAGTGACCTCACCAGTGGAGGAGCAAGGATGTGGAGTGTGGGTCAGGATCTTTGCCAGAGATGGTGATCAGGGTGAGAAACAGTCCAGTGATCAGCCAGCAAGTCTGCAGCGATGACACACGCCTGAGGTCAAGCCAGGAAACAAACCCGCTGGCTTAGGGTCAGGATTGCAGGAGCACTGGATTGGGTGCAGACACAACTGCTACACGGCTGAGATGTAGCATGGGTGGGTGCCAATGTTAAAGCCTCAGCCCTAAAGCAAATCCCAAGGGCAGGGAGGGGCAGGCCCTTGCTTCTAGCTTTCTTCACAGCACCTTTTATCAGTGAAGATTACGACCTTGGACCCTGCCAGCTGAACTCTTAGCTACTTTAGTCAGTTATACTCCTAGAAGGGGGATGCACTCCACGACCTAATATCGAAACCCTTTTTGTGGGAAATTCTGGGGGAAAACTCATTTGGTAGAGTGCAAACCTCGGATGTGGCAGAGATGTCTTGTCCCCCTGTTTGCTTGTGATATGGCAGAGCTTTGGCCTGCCCTGGTGGCTTTTTGAGATGGAACTGCAACAGACGGACTAAAACTCTTTCTGGTCCAGGAAGCACACAAGATGGTGAGAGAAGCAAACACGAAACAGGCGGCGTCAGAGAAACAGCTGAGGGAGGCACGGGGAAAGGTGAGAACTGTGCTGTCTGTGACTTGATCTCTGTGCTGGATTGGTGCTGTTGACTCTCGCCTTGTCTCTCGCAGATTGACATGCTGCAGGCAGAGGTGACAGCTCTGAAGACGCTTGTGATCACATCCACACCTTCATCTCCAAACTGGGAGCTACACCCTCAGCTCCAGAGCCCTTCTAAAGCTGTCTTCAGGAAAGGCCATGCGCGAAACAAGAGCACCAGCAGTGCAATGATCACAGCTGCCAGCCACAACGCGACTCCAGAGCCAGTCAGTCGTGAGTGCAAAGAGGTGGGTGAGGGCCATGCACTGCATCAGCCATGGAGCCACTGCTGCCAGCAGTTGCTGAGCAGAAGCCAGTTATTCTGCTGCATCTTGGCAGTTGAGTCCACTATCTGTTCTGGCATGATTTGCTTTTGTTCCTTTTCTCTTAACTAGTTTGGCTTTTAAAGATCACAGATGGATTTGGACTCCAGGACCCCTTCATCAACTCTTAGTCTCTCATTCTGTGTCCTTGGGCATTTCACTGTACTTCCTCTTTGCAGAGCATATATTTAATGTTTACCTTTCTCTCTGGAAGGACTGGGCAGAGAAGCCTACAAAGCATTTGTGAATATCTTTGAGTCAAACTGTATTTAATTCTCTTCAATGATCGTTTAATAGTCCTCTACCTGCTGTGACTGTGAGTGTAATGCTCTTCTGCAAGCAGGACTTTTCTGGCTGGGAACTTTCTGCTAGCCAGATGTATGCACAGCTACCCTGAAGAGCAGAAAGGAGGCAAGTTTTGGCGCTTGATCAGTAAGAAAGAAAATGAGTGAGAATGTGGTGGGGTGTCTCCTTAGTGATTTTTTTTGAGCTGTGGCTTCTGTCATAAAGAATTGTTACGAGAACATGGAGACACCTGGTCACTCATCTTGTGTGAGGCTGCGTACGCAGATGGGCTGCTAGTGAAACTAATACTTTCACCAAGCAGGACTGTGCTGGCAGCACTGGTAACCTCACTTTTTGGCAGTGAATTCAATGGCTATACCTTGTCAGCTTCTATGTGGTGCTCTTGTTGCTAGTTTGGACAAAGTGCTTCAGGCAGCGTTGGCTATAACCATTGTCCTGAGAGCAGCAGCAATGAGAGATGAAGATCTTTGTTTCACAGGCAGAGAGGAACAAAGGCTATGTCAGAGAAAAAAAAATAAAGGAAAAAAAAATGAGTTCAGTAACTGTGAAGCCCTGCTGTACTGGTTTCTCTTGGTCATTCAGAGATATGCTGGGAATTGGAGTCAAACACATAGTTGGCTAGAAGCTAATTTGAGGGCTGGGAAGAAAAAGGTTTTATTTATTTTTTTGTAAGGTCCTGTGACCTCTCCTAATGCTAACCATTCCTCCAGTCTGGACAGAGGAGTTCCAAACTGAGAACCCGGTTAGGTGAACCACTGATTACACGGTAGAAGTTACTCTCTGCCTACTGTAAGCAGAGATAATTTTATTACTGACTGGTTAGTTCATTTTTCCTGTTCTTAGCTCAGTCTCAGCAAAGCTTACATTGATGATGTGTAGAGAAATGCTAGCTCTTATAAGTGACTTGCTTGTTAAGGAGCTGGACCTGTCAATGCTTCGAATCCAATTTATTTGTGTAAACAACTTCCATGTTGTGCAAATATCCTGGAGTTTAAAGTCCTGGGGCTACAGCTTCTGAAGTGACTAATAAGTTTATATATCGGGGTGGGGTGATTTTTGCTAATTTACTCATTTCTGGCCCTCAAGTTCTTTAAAGACCTGAATGAGAGGTGAAAAGATGGAACCTGGCATTCAGAAAGTTAATACATGGTGCTTTATGGAAAACACGTCCCATCCTGAATTGTGCTGAAAACTTACATCATTTTTGTTCCCTTTTCGTACCTCAGACTGAAGTCAAAAGCTCTGGTTTGTGACCGTGTGATGTCTTGAGCAGGGTGCTTAATTCCCTGGACGAGAGGCCTTGAGCCTTTGTTTGTATCTGTTGTTTTGTCTTGTGTATTTTTACCTCCCTTTCTTGCCTGTCTCTCTCAAACCTTTTCCTTTCCTGTCTGTCTCCTCTTCTTGCCTCAAAGTCTGGGGTACCTGCTGCCCTCTGTCTGCACCTCTGTGTGACCCCCGGGAAGGCTGTCCGCATCACCTGTGAGCCAGGCTGGCAGGCACTGGGGGCAGAGGCTTGCTCGTCCTTGCGGCAGGTAACCTTTCTGGACAGGATCGGGGAGGGGTGGGACTCGTCTGCCTCTCACACTTCTGGCCTTTCAGTTCTAGTTTCATTTTATGTTAACCTCCATTTTTGCTTTGTTTTTCTGAATTTGGTTTTCCGTCTTGTGGCTCTGGAGCTCTCTCCTGGGGCGAGGTGAGCAGTCTCTGTAGCATAGACTGCGATAGAACTCAGACCTTTTCCAGTTTTGTTCACTCGTGTTCTTTGTACTGCTCAGCGTAGTTTCTTAGTTTGTTTTTCCTTTCAGCACCTTTAACAGGATTTGCTGGCCTTTTAAGGACGTGGCTGTCATCAGAGGTTTAAGTGTCAGGTCCCAGAGTCTCAAGGACTGAAGAATTTTCAGCTAGGCAGCGTTGGAGGGAGCAACCTTCCTGCTGGTCAAGGGGTGGGAGCAAACTCTTGGGTCCCTTGTTGCTGAGGAGTGGTAATTCTTGCAAGCCCATCTGTAGAAGGCAACGAGCAGGCATTAGAATTGGGAAAGCTATTCCTATTATATTGGGAAAGCTGAGATTGGTATTCAGCTTGTCCCTGCAAGCCTGTGTGATTGCCCAGCATTCCCATGATGTCTGCAGCTCCCCAAACAGCAGAGTTCTGGACTTGGAGTGGCCTTTAAAGGGCTGGCATACCCTGTTACTCGGGCTCACTGAATGTAGTCCTGTTGATGGCTATTAATACATACATATATATATGTATTATTTTTTTTTTCCTCCCAATTCATCCTTTTCTATAGCAGTCCTTTCCTTACAGAAGTGTTCTTTGTCCTGTGTGTCCTGCACAGTAACAGATACCATTTCATATGGTATCTTTCCCTCCATCCACCTTCCATCTTCCTTCTCCTCTCGGATGTTTGCTGCAGGTCGACTCCGTTTTATTTGCTGAGTTCCAGTCCTGGAAGGAATCTCCAACTTTGGATAAATCCTGCTCCTTCCTGGACAGAATTTACCGCGAAGATGTGGGACCTTGTCTGGACTTCAGTAAGCAGGAGGTGAGTGCTGGAAACTGAAGACAAAAAACCTGCATGGTCTGACAGACCTAAAAGGGCACCTTTAGGGAGGTGAGCTTTGTCCATCAGTATCTTCAGTCATTTCTCTTTGCTGCAGCTGTCCGAGCTGGTACGAGCGGCTGTGGAGCAGAATACACTCACCATTGAGCCGGTTGCTTCCCAGGCGCTGTCTGTGGTGAAAGGGTCAGCAGAAGACTGCGGTGGGCCAAAGTAAGGAACTTTTCTTATGCCCCCTTGTCTTTTCTTTGCCAATGGTCTTTTCTGACCTCCTAGCAGAGTTTGGCCAGGCCTGGCTCACTCAGTTACGAGGGCTCAGCTGAGTGGGCCACTAGCCTATGATCAGTGGTGATGAAGCTCAACTTATTTATGCGTGAAGAATTAGATCAGCTCAGCTGATCTACCCGAACTGAGTGTTTTGGGGGATAACTTAGTGATGTATCAGTACCTTCAGCTTGGAAAAGTTTTTTTTGCCCCTTAAGAAAGAAACTTTTAATGCTCTCTGAAGGTTTGTGTGTAACCTAGGGTGAAAGGGTTAAATCAGAGCTGTGTTATCTCATGTTCTTGTATTGCGAGACCTTTGAGCTCACCTTGCGCTATTGACATTGCTGGTGCTTCAGGTGGATTTGAGCATAGATCAGAAGAGATCCATTCTTGCTGCGTGTCATCTTTCCCACTTGATGCTCTCACCATGCCATTGGAATTGGGGCATGGCTCCAGAGCTGTGTGACCGTGTCTGACCTCAAGAAAGAGGAACTCTAGCAGGAGTGACATGATCTTCCAACCTAAGATAGGGGTCTTTATTCAGTTAATGAATTCAGTTTCAGTCAGGGCTCTCTCTTTCTGTTCTCCCCTTCCTTACCTTCAAGCAGAGCACCTTCTAGGCAAAGATGGTCCTGTAACAGTAAATGTTGCTCGCGTACAGCTTCCAACCACTCTCTTCTGCATTTTCTCTCATCTCTAGATAAATTGTTCCAAGAGCGTGTGTCAGACGTGCCAATAACAACCCATCCCATGTTTATCCTTGTCGGCTTCCTTTTGATTTTTTTTCCTCTTTGCAGTGTGTTCCAGTCACAAATTGTAATGCAAGTGAAGTATTAGGCAGTGATCAAGAATCTCTAATCCATTAACAAGTTACTAATTTAATGTGATTTAGCAGCTTTGAGGCTGGAGCTGAACTAAGCTAACCTTTTAACCACGTTTAATTTCCACCCAGACAAGGTGGTAAGGAATCTTGCTGTTGGTAATAAATGGCCCAAAAGGGATTTGATTTGTCCCTCTTTGTCTCCCAGATGCAAAATACAGATTTTTATGGCACCTTTGGTCGTGCTGTGGAGCAAAAAGGAGAAAGCTTGGGTCCTTGCCACCCTATTGTACAGACTTCAGTGCAAGGCTTTCAGGAGTCTAGAGAGGCAGGGACTGCATTGGCCACGTTGCCCATACAGCATCAAAGCAAAATGCTGGCCAGGAGGTGCTTAGGATAACTGGCTCTCGTGATGGCATGCCCAGCGAAGTGCCCTGAGGTATACAGAGTGCTTAAGGGTGAATGTACAAACGCTGTGGTTTAGGTTACTGCTAGCTAGGGCTGTGAGAGCTGGTGTTACACCAAGTGGTACCAACCAAGCAGTGACCAGCAGGATTCTCTTTTTTTCTAGTGTGCTGAAGTGCTCAAATTGAGGTATCTTAAAGGTATCTTGTTTACAAAGGTATTGGTCATCCTGCACGTCATGAGAATTTAATCCCTTTAAGTTGTGTTAATATTGGGCAATGATGGCTTCTTATTGCATCTGAACACTCACAACCCATGCTTCCACTCTTAGCTTATATTTGCAGCTAATATTTTCTTGATAGCAGTGGAAAGCAAGCACCAAGACCTGCTCAGAAGCTCTCTGGCACATCTGCTTCTGTGTGTGTTGTCATCTTTCATGGCTCTCAGAGCAATCTGTGCAGCTGGGAAATGATGTTCCTCTTCCCACCTCATGTTCCTTCTTCTGGGGAAATATGGTAATGACTATGCAGCAGAAAATTCTGCTTCACTGCTTTAAGCGATGGTAAAGGAGGGACCACTGGCTGGTACTGAGAACCATTCATCTTGAGAATAATGGAAGGAAATGGCAGGAAAATAGAGGCATGCTGCACCCTTGCTGGTCACTTCTTTTTGTGATATTTCTGGGAGCTGTATTGTCTTGAAAATATTATACTTTTCTTCACTTTGTCTGAGATCTCTTTATAATTGTGAAGCCAAACTTTTTTCCCTGTCAGCAGAGGAAGGGATGGGCTGGTTCTTAGGGACTTCAAGCCTTATCAGAGCCCCCTGGAGTCAGCACAAAGTCACCCCATGTGGCTTCAAGTACAGTGGCTCCAAATCAGGTGTAAATTAATGAAGGGGAGCCTAGCATAAAGGCTGCAGTGTGGCTCGTTTTGAGTTCTCAGTATGAGTAGCCAGTGACACTGGGTTTGTGCCACTTGGTGGTGACAAAGTGTGATGTGCAAGCTTTAGGCTATACAGAATACCTGATAGCTTCCATTTGTTCCTCAGAGGAGGCTTTATTTTTAAAATCTCTTTCAGAGTTCCCACATAACGCTTTCAGGGTTATCAGCTGTCCTTAAATGTGTTTTCCTGCAGTGTGGCAGACTTAGAGGTTTGCTGCTGGCTCGGTGCGTGGAAAAAGTCCAAGCAGGGACACCTCAAGGGACATCTTGCATGTCAAGTTAGGGGATATTGAGGAGGAGTCCAGATGATACTTGTTATACTATGCTTCAGCTCTACCTCTTTCCTACTTTCTGTTGTTCTGTCATAGGCTGTCTGCCACGGAAAGGTAATGCCTTGGTTTCCTTGGGCATGGAATAATTTATGGTATCAGATATTTAGCCTCCTAACCTCACCATTTATAGTATCTTCCGAGGTGTAAAAGGCTCATTATCAGCCGTGTTTTTTCCTTCTTGATGCTCACTGACATGGGTTTGGCTTCTGAGCTCCCCCTTCCATCTCCTGGGGGTAGTCTTGAGGTTGTTGCATTGCTGTGTTCTGCTGTGCCTCTGGGTTGCTCTAGGCTGAAGTGTTGTTTTCTCTCCCTGCAGGAAGTGTGCTCTAAGCGGCCTCCCCAGGACCTGCAAGCACCGCATCACGCTGGGAGATTCTGGAAATTACTACTACATTTCGCCATCCTGCAGGGCCAGGGTGAGTCTTCTGCCTGCCCGGGGTGCCTCAGCCCTCCAAAACTGGTCCAAGCCTTGGGGTGCAGGAGCTCTTGTGTCAGCCCTCAAACTGACAGAGATCTATGGGACTTGAGTTTGTTTTCCGAGTTGTGGTGGCTCTTGATCAGAGTGGATAATGCGGAGGTTTCCAGACCTGTCTCAGGCCCTGGTGGTCTGGGTTATGCTCGTTCAGGCAACCTGTCTTCAGTGTGTTCACTTCCATGGTTTGATTCATTACAGGAATTGGGTTTTTATTTATTTATTTATCATTCTCCTTTATAAAACACCATGATTTTCTGCTCTTTAAATGCTGGCTTTTGTTACTGTTCTGGTACGGATTATTGACTCAAATTGTTATGAGAACACACTGTCCTTTCCTTCAGAGGGAAGGGAGAAGGTGAATGATTTATTAATGCTGCCACTAGGGCTGTAGTTCAACAGAGCATTTAAAAGTTGTTGCTTTCCTGAGTTGTGTACCAGAAGAGCCAATCCTGCAACACATGGCCTTAGCTTGATTTAATTTTTGTCACACCATAATGTGTCAGAAACACCCCCATCTCCCTGCATGCAGACTTGCTGCACAAACTTTTAACTCCAGAGATTTTCTCTGAGTCAGAGAGCAGTGCTTTAGAAGGGAGCTTGTGGACTTTGCTGCCACATTAGTTAGTGACCAGTTACGTCTCAAACCTGCAGTAGAAATTCTCACGCTCTGTGTTGTGGGTAGTGCAGTATCCTGGTATGGGATTACAGATGCCCAGAACTTGGATATTTTTATCAGCTTTCTTCCTGTGTCTTTCTGTCTGCTGGTATGAGGTACTGTTTCTCAGGTGCTGAACACTAAGAGCATTCCTGCTGGGTGCTGTGGCAGGCCCCTTGAGGCTAAAGCAGTACTGTAGCTGACTCCTTTTTCTTTCTCTCTTCCTCAGATCACAGCAGCGTGCAACTTTTTCACGTACATTCGCTATATCCAGCAGGGCTTGGTGAGGCAGGACGGTAAGAGGGGAAAGTAGCTGGGTGCAGTGGGGGGCTTCTGTGGGCCACTGGGAGCAATTCAGTCCCTATTCGGCATGACGGGAATGGGGCCAGCTTGGCATCTCCCTGGATCTTTGGGAAACAGTTCAATGGCAAAACAGAGGCATGAGTAGGAGGGATAAGTGCACCCATTCCTTGCCCATCGGCTTCTTGGCAGCTTTGCCCTGGGATGGAGCTGGTTAGGGGTGACCCAATGGGCCGGTCCTGCTGGGCCTTCCAGCATGCCTGCCTCCCTCAGTTGTGAGATGAGCCTGGTTGGGCTGCACAGTATGACACGTGGTGGTGTCTACTTATACCTTTCTTACTGATTTTTCTTTATTTTCTTCTTCCCCACCCGCTTTTTGCCTTGTAGTGGAGCTGATGTTCTGGGAGGTTATGCGACTCCGGAGAGAGATGTCTCTGGCCAAACTTGGGTTTTATCCCAATGAGATATAAGCAGATGTCTGGAGCATGGAAGGAAACTGCTCCTGAGTGAATGACTTGTGAAATGTAGCCTGCCGAACAGATGAATGAGGTGCCTCTCCAGCACTGGCCTTGCTCCCTCCCCTACCTCCCTATGCCTGATGCTGATCATGGAGCAAAAAGCACAAGTTCCACCTCCGGCTGTCCCACTTCTCCAACTGTGACTGGAATGCAGCTGCGAAGCTACCCCTTGAGAGCTGGGCTGGTCCTGGCTGCTGGTCCTGGGTGACTGTCTACAGACTGTCCTCTGTGGAGACACGCAGCGTATACCCATTGTTTTTAAACTTCTGTTTTTATATGCAATCTGCTTTGGCATAGTCTGAGGCCAGCCATGTGCGAGTCAGGAGTCCTGGGCTCCCTTCTTTGTAAGCAAGTCTTTCAGGACAGATGCTGGCTGTCTGTCCATTTGTCCATTCCACTCATTCTTTGGGGCAGAGGGTGCTGTTGCCTAGCCATACACGTCAACAACTTACTCCTTTACTTTACAGAGTTGTTTACTCTGTCTTTACTTTACTTTACAGAGTTGTTTACTCTGCCAACAACTTACTCCTTTAACAGCCCTGTAGATGCCAGCAGCACAAAATGATCTTATGGAGAACCATGAACTACCTGTTTCCAAGTTCATCCATGCTCCTTTTCAAGAAGCCTGCAAAATAAGCTTTCTGCCAGATGAGTTGTAAGAGGGGTTTGTTTCTGTTTTTAGCTGGGGATTTGGCACTGGGAACTTGTAATCCAGGCTGGGGGAACAACCAGAGCTGAGCACCTGGGACCTTTGGGAGAAGAAAGCGAGAAGGAAAATTGCATAACTTGCAGCTGGCCGCAGCTTGGCTGCGGTCAGTGCAGGATATATTCTCCTGGCCTTGAAAATTTGCTGCAGGCAGATGGAGACCTTGTCAGATGTTGCCACGTGACAGTCCTTGGTGCAGAATTCCCCCATGGTGCTCCTAGATACAGATGTCACCCACATACAAATGCCTTGGATTTGTTACTACTCTGGGCACTGTTGTTCACACTTCGGATAGAAATCACAGTTCCAGGCCAAGTTCTTTATCTCCAGAAAGAACCTGCCCAGGCTGGGGACAGTCTTGAGGCCGAAGTTTCCTCATTAATATATAACAGCAGACCTAGAGATGCATGCCCATTTGGGAAACCCCGCATCTCTCAGGCTGCCATTCCCAGTGAGGAAAATTGAGATATTTTAGCATGTACATGAGGGATGCAACTGTATGTTTCAAAATCTGCTGGGAAGGATGTCGCTTTTCATTTCACCTGGCGTTTCTGCACTCTGGCGTGTCACCCTGTCTCTGCTGTCATCAAAACTCCTGTGTTAGCATGTTGGTTCCCAGAACCAGGTCACTGTCCTCAACTCCATTAAGTTCCATCCTCTCCTGGGAGATGGCTGCAGTAGGAATTTTGTATTTTTGCTGTAAGAAATATGAGCTGCTGTGGTTTTGTCCAGGGGAGGGAGGAATAGACTGGGGAATACAGGCTTTGGTTTGGAACCTAAGACAAGGGCAACTTCATGACAGATCCAAGAAAACCTTCCTGTGGAAGACCCCTAGTGAGCACAGGCTTTCCTGTCACTGAGCAGACACATTCTGTATGCCACTGAGTTTCTCCTCAGGGGGCTCCTTTTCTTATAGCACAAATGGTATTATTTGCTAGGGGTTGGCAACTACGTGAAACCTGAGTCCTCATCATCCCAAGAGCTGGAAGAACACATTCTAAAAATAAACAAATAGCTTTGAATCCACCTCCTTCAGCTCAGAAAATGCTGACCTGCAGGTGCCAGTTGTTACCACCCTGGTTCTGTTTTCACTGGACACAGCTGAGCTGCCTCTGACTCATGCTGATCACCCTAACTAGATGAGTGCCTGCATCAGCTGCTCCTGGCTGAAGAAATGTATTTCAAATGTGGAGTGAAAGCCTGGAGAATATATCTTTGGGTGAGGGGCTGGCAGGGTCTTGAGGCAGTGATATCCTGCATTTCTTTTGTTGGCATCTGCAAACTTGTGGCAATTTGGCATCAGCTTTTGCAGAGGAGAAGATAAAAACACCTTTCACCAGCTGCAGATTTAAGGTCAGTTCTATCCTTGGTAATTTCTCCTTGTATCTGCTCCCCCTGAGCTTTTGATCTCTGCATGTCATCATGTGCCATGAGCTGCTACATCGCACACCAGATGTGCCTACATTACAGCACTGGGAATGAGACGATCTCCATGTAGGAGATGGCTTGTAGGACAGCCCCCTCCCAGTGTCACTATGTAAAGCACTTTGAGATAAAAGGAAGTAGAGAAATGTATTGTATTGAGTTGACTTACCATTTAAAGCATAGAGAACAATTTGAAAAATTAATATGAAGTCACTCCATTAACAGCAGGATGGGTGGGTGCACCCTGCTCTTTAATAAAGGAAAAATAAACATTTGCTATTAACCTCCTTAAAGGTCTGGTTGCAGTTCTAGGGGTAGCTTGGTTGAGGGGCGTGTGTCTGTGTGAGCTCAGGAGCCAAAAGAAAAATCAAATTTGGCTGGCTCATGACTGAGTAGTTTGACCTAGAATGATGGGCTGGAGTTTTGGGGGAAGGTACTGAGTTCTCCTCCAAAGCTTTGCCTCATCTAGGCAGGCGGGGGGGTTGATTGTATTCACAGTAAGGCCAAGGGGAAAGGCTGACGCAGTGGCAAGCCCTGTGTTGGGTGTTTGCTGGGGAGGTCTTGCGTTAGAACATGGCTAAAGGCATGGCATTGTGGGGAGAGCGTGCAGGGATGTACTGACTTGAATCTTGGAGTGGCTGGAGGAGTTAACAGAAGGAAAAGCTAACAGTAACCCAGCAGGCAAACACAGTGACAAAGAGCTTTCTATCAGTGCTGCTGGGCTCAAAGATCCTCTGAAAGCAACATTCAGTCAGCTATATGCTCTGCGTTTCTTTTGCCAGTGTGCCTCTTAAGGGACTAGGTTTTCAACAGTTTTTGTTATCAGTCTGCCCATTCCTGTAGCTGTTGGCTTCTTGACTTCAAAAGGAGGCTAAGTGACAGTATTTTGGTAACAGCCAGTGTTTTTCCCAGGCATTTCTTATTACAAGGCAGGCCTGTGTAGTTCTTGCTAAGTTAGACTGAGGTTGGCTCAGCTGTGGTCTCTTACTGGCCTGAAGCACTGCATGGGTTACCCTGGCTATCCCAAAGGCTGGTTAATTCAAGGATCTTCTTCCTCCTTCCTTGCAGAGCTGAGCAGTTTCCTGCTTTGCCTAGCAGCAAGTGAAGACAGAACTGATGGGTGCGCTTCACAGGCTGCTATTACAAATGCACCCTTAATGATAGAGCACGAAGGTTTGCCTGGGTAGGTTTTTGGCCTATGGACTCCACAGCTTTCTAGTTCATGTTTAACCTTTCTAGCTGTGCCTGGCATGCCCTTGTGTGGTGCAGCAGCTGGAAAGGTGCTGTGGCTTTCAAGGATAAACATCCAGTAAGCAGTTTTTAATTTGACGAGCAGGAGACTGGGCAGGAAAATACTTCACGGAGCTGATGCAGAAATAACTTGTGTTTTTCCCTGTGGACTTCTCAGTTTCCTCCCCCTGCTGAGATGTGATTAACTCGAATGCTGAGGTGACTTTGCATCCTGTGAGGCTGGGGGAGGGCCAAAAGGTAACTCAAACACCAAATGCAGTTCTGTCCCCACTAGAACCAGCTGCTGGGATTGATTAATTCTATGAAGAGAGGCAGAAGTAGTTGGGGTTTGTTCAGTTTAGAGAAGAGATGGCGGGGAGACTTCATAGTGGCCTTCCATTAGCTAAAGGGTACCTACAGGAAATCTGGAGGCACTCTTTGTCAGGGAGTGGTGATAGGACAAGGAGTAATGGCTTTAAACTAAAAGAGGATAGGTTTAGACCAGATACTAAGAAGAAATTCTTCACTATGTGGATGGTGAGGCCCTGGAGCAGGTTGCCCGGAGAAGCTGTGCGTTCCCCATCCCTGGAGGTGCCCAAGGCTGGTGGCAGCCTGGGCTGGTGGGAGCTGTCCCTGCCCATGGCAGGGTGGTTTGAGCTAGATGGTCTTTAGGTCCTTTCCAACCCAAACCATTCTATGAAACTACTTGAAAGGAGAGAGCACTCAGACTTTGTTTGGAAATGTAAAGCAGGCTCCAGGTAAATACAGCTCCTGCAGACCCTTTCTTGTCCTTTATCCCCTTCTAGGAGAAGGGGGACTGTGGCTGGGTCATCCCTGTTTGTGGACACACCTGACAGGCAGCTCTCTGTGGTACAGAAGAGGCAGGCACAAGTGATAGGTGGCAGCTGGTTGCAGTCACAGTGTGTGCCTGACGTGGGGCAGCAGCCCTCAGACTGCTCAGGCTGGGAAGTGGGGCTGCTCTGGCTTCACTAAAATCATTTCCACTTCTCTTTATCTGTGGAAGTTAACACGGAAGATCTCTTGTACCACTGTGATAACTGGAGGGGAAAAGCAGAAGATCAAAGGCCTTTGGGAAATGAAATAGGTACAGAGCAGAAAACACCATTAGGCCTCACATTAGTAACAGTTGGTGAGACCTTCAAATATCCCTGTCATCCTTCACTCCTTGTAAAATGCTTGTACAGTCTTGAATAAATGGGGGTGTTGTCTTCCTTTAATAGGAGGAGTGGTCTATTACCACAGCTCTCAGGCTTCTCTGGTCAGTTTAGGCCAGTGGGGGTAAGATTTACCCTGACTGGATTCGCTCTCATTGGCATCAGATGTCATGGGAGGGGAAGAGAGGCACCAGAGGCAGCTCGGTTTCCACAGACGCCCAGAGGGAAGGACCTGCCACCTCTGAGACCTGGAGAACACCAACAGGTAGCAGTGACACTCGCCTGGCCCCCGAGGCCAGCAGCAGATACGATGGAGTATTTTGGAGGGCTGGCCTCCTCCTGCCATGGCCCTGTGGTGCTTCCCTGCTCGCTCTGAGCTGGGCTGTCTGTGCTCGGCTGCTCTGTCCTGTGTTAAAGCGGGTGCATTTTGGATTGAGGGCTGTCTCCAGAGTGGGAGATGCATAAATAATCCTACGGATTCCGTGCTTAAAAAGTGATGTAATTGGCCCTATCCAGTGCAGCGCGGCCTTGGTGTTCTGTCAGGCAGCCACAAGAGGGCACAGGCAGCCCAGGCAGGGGCCGTCCTCCATCCTGCCTTGGCGAGCAGAGACCTTCCCTGCGAGCAAGGAGCATCCTCGGAGTCTTTCTCCCTTCTCTTCCTGCCTTTGAGAAGGTTTTGTGCCTGCAGACTCGGCTTCTGCAGCCTCGTGGCAGGTGTGCTTCTGTAGCCTCCCTTCCCGGCCAGCAGTAAGAGTTGGTGTTAGCTGGGTGCTGTTCTCCTGGGCTGATTTGGGGTTCTGGTGTATTCAGTACCAGCCCTTCAGTAGTATTGGAATGCTTTGCTGAGGTGTGCTTTGTCAGGAGTGCCTTGCAACACCTGGGTTCCCCTTCACTGCTGTCGTGCCCAAAAGTGATGTTGTGCCCTGCTGAGGGACACTTGGGAGAGGTATTATTAAGCTAGTTGTTGTCAGGCCTCTGTTACTGAGATAAAGAGCAGTGAGGTAAAGAGCCCTCACCCTCTCCCTAGTGGAGAGCAGAAGGTAAGTAGAATCACCTAAATGTCCTTTTTCCTCCTTGTGTTTTGGGCAGGCTGCTATATCTTTGGCAAAGTGGTTGTGAGGAGGTGGCTGCTAGGCAGCAGTGTGCAGTGCCTGTTACCTGCCGTGTCTGCCTGCCCCAGGGCCATCCTGTCAGTATTATTTCTCATCCTGACTCTGTGGAATTCACAAGCAGACTGTCAGAGACGAGAAAGTCCCGTGGTCTCCCTCCCTCTGCAGGGCAGGGCTGCAGGAACGTGCCTGCAGAACGGCATGAAACCACATGCCTGACACCTTTCTCCATGTGCGAGCAGACTGAGCTTTTTGGCACAGTCATCAGATTGTGCTCCCATGGCCTTCAGCCATCACGCTGCTTTGCATTTGGGTCTTGACTTTAAGAGCCTCCTTCGATCCCTTTGTCCTTTCTCTAATACCATCTTTCAGAGCCCAACTCTTCAATGCTATGGAGAAGTTTGTTCCTCTCTGGGATTTGTTTCCCTGGTCCTCCAAATAATCCCACGTCCTGCACAGGATGGTTGGACCTTGACGTATTTTTGTCAGTCCTTTCTACACAGTCTGATGGCTGCGTTAAATTTAATTCAGTGTCAAAGGCAGGACAGGCTTTCTGTGTCTTTTGGGCAGAGTTTCCAGATCCTTTTGTGCAAATTGTTTTATGAATAGCATTTTGTGTTGTGTCTATCTGCGTCTACAACCTCTGCTAGTCTGTCCTGAGCTAAGAAAACAGCTTCAAAGGGATAGTAGTTTAGACAACTATGTAGATGGGTTTGCCTTGCTTGAAGGACAGTGAGCAAAACCATTGGAGAGGAAACCATTGTTTCTCCTCCTCTTTTCCTCTGAAATCCTTTTTCCCTGCAATAAAGAAGAAAGAAGTTTTTATATCTGGAGGTCTATGTCCACAAATCTGCCTTTGTGTAATTCCCTTTACTTTATCATGCTCTGTAAACAGAAAAGCATGTTTGACCTCGGTCTCTTCTTAAAGCTGTTGGGGCAGGGGGCGGGTGGGAGCAGGATGTCTCTTTGTCCTGGAGATGCCCTGATAAGACGTGTACCAGAGATGGGTGTGCTGTGAAGATCAGTGGTCCTTGTGACAATTCACGCGGAGCCTTAGCCAACTTGTGTGATGAAGTTTTGTAGTAGTACCGTAGACATGGAGATGCACGAGTACACATGTACAGACACCTTGGTACAGACACCCATTGTGCCACCAGCATCTTCATCAGCAGCCTCTAATGTCGGTTAATCTCGGAGGTTAGGGTTGTGCACAATGAGGTGCTTTTTTTGGCACTTAGATGTTAACACGGGTTTAAGTGCAGAATCTAGCAGACTTTGAATGGCAAGGAGAAAGGTACCAGGATCAGGAGCCTAGAGAATACAGTTGCTCGTGGGAATTCTCCTGTACTTTACCTTGCCTTCAAGGTTACTCAGGGTTTGCAAAGGACAGTAAATCAGGCTGCCTTTGCATGGGAGGTCAGGCTGTCCCCACATACACTTTGAAGGTTTCTGGGAATGAACAAATTAAACACTTTCTACTAGTTTCAGGTGCAGGCAAGAAGGGAGGAGGTAAGCAGGTGGCCTCAAAACTGCTCAGAAAAGCCTACTATTTCAGTGCTTTCATGATGACTAGTAAATTTCCTTTGTGACAAATACATTAAAACAGTGAAGATTATTGCAGATAGGCAGCGCTCTGTAAGCCATGGAGAAATTCCAGTTATTCTGGGTATCTGGGTAGTGTGGCCCTGCCAGGAAGAAGTCAATATCTTGGCACAACTCTGAAGTTGCACGTGGCACAGTGAACTGGGGCTGATCAGCTCTGCCAAGCCAACACGTTCCTAATAGGAGCAGTCCCTGTGGTGCCACTGGTGCTGGGTGCCAGGAGGTCAGTTTTGCTATCCATCACGTCAATATTTCCATGTTTGAGTGAGGGCTATTGGGCCGAACTGAAGGGAACTGGAATGCTGACTTTAGCCAGCCTGTTTGAGATGGACTTTGTGCTGTCTTACATAATTTTGCAGGCCTGTCAGAAGCCAAAATAAGCCCCCACTGGGGTAATTCCCCTCATTGTAAGAGATAAGTCAGATAACAGGATGCTTTGTGGCCCTGCTTGCTCTGTGGCTCTAATGATACCATTTGGATTTTGGTCACCAGTGAAATGCTACGTTGTGTGCCTGTTTCTTGAAGAGTGGATCCAGCAGAAGGCTCAAGGGTGCTGTTATGTGCTTTATGGTGAGGTTACGTGGGCTCAGTGAGCAGTGAAGCCCCTTCTAGAAGAGCTGATGTGAGCCACAAGGAATTGAGGTACTGGAGCCCATGCATAACGCCTGAGAATGGGCTGTGGTAGAAAGACTGCAGAGCCCGTGCACCGAGCAGGTTGGCTAAGCACCAAAAGATGCATCCTCTTCTCATAAGATTAGCAGGAAGGTAGACAGGTGTCAGGGGAATAAGGGCAACTCTGAGCTGATAATGATGAAAGTTTGGGAAGGAGATGTTAATTTTTAGCTTCTTTTTGGCCAGGTAGAAACTGAAATGATTCCCCATGCAGAAGAAGCTATCAGATTGGGTTAGCTGAACGGGTAAAGTTGACTTGTTGGTACACGTCTGGTTACTTGTAAGTAACTTCAAAGACAGAAGAGTTGTTCACAACCATTTATGGAGCAGCAGAAAGCCCCCAAAACAGCTCACTAAAGGGAGCTCAGAAGCTCCCACTCCATCCACTAACTGCCCCAATCCCCTGAAGTCCCTTTTGCCACCCCCAGGCTTCTCTCAGCAATTTCATAACGGCCAGCCTGAATTATCACTAAGGGGTAATAATTGGAGGGGTGAACAAGGCCAGGAAGGTTCCTGGTAATGTTTCTGAACTAGGCCCCAGGTAGGCAGCAGACTTCCCTAGGGATAGGGTCCGGCTGACGTGTGGGGCCCTCAGAAGGGAGTCGCCTATGACCATTACCCTTCTTTCCTTCTTGGTGGAGGAAGTCTTGAGGCGTGGAGTCGACCTCCTTGCTCTAGACAACCTCCTGGGTGGACCTTCCCCCACACTTTCACCACCCTGTCCCTCGAGCTCCAGGGCCTCAAACCCACTGTGTAAGGGCACCTGGGGAGGTGAGGCAGGTAGGGAGAGGGCTTGCCCACGGCGCCGAGCAGGGACCTGTTTCCATTCCTCCATGTCTCTAAGGTCCCCTCCATCTGCCTGACAGCAGCAGGGCAGGGTGTCCCCCAATATCTGTGGCATATTGCCCCAGTGCCTTTCCCACAGGCATGGCAGGGAGTTGCCCCAGCAGCCTGACTCTTGCTCCCACACCCTTTTGGCCTGATCTCTCCTCCCTGTTTTGCGTGTGATTCAATTTCATACCACAGCGTAGACTGATGAGGCATGCCTTTGCATTTCATTTATGGATTTCCAGTTCAACAGACAGAAATGTTAATGGGATAAAGAAGAGAGAGGAAAAACAGAGGAGAGGGAAAAAAAAAAGAGAAACCTATAATTTCTTTTTTTTCCTCCTTTTCCATGGACCAGGATCAGGCATCACTGAAAAGTTTTTTTTTTTTTTTTTTTTTTTTTGTGGTAAGTTATTTAAAACAAACACCACCACCACCCCTCAAACAACAGCAACTACAAAAAACAACTCCACCACAGCTTAAACAAATAGTCCCAAAGTGTATGGCATTTAAATAGGGAACTGGGGAAACAAAACAGGGAACAAAACAAGTATGTGACTTGTCCAAGGTCAGAGGCAGAATCTGATGCTGCAGAATTCAAGCCCAGACATCGTTTTCAGGGGAATTGTTGATTTTTGCAGGGATATGAAAGGGGTCATGGTGAAATGCTGTCATGAAAAATGAACACTCTAATTCTGAAGTCATCCTGAAGGTGTTTTGCCCTCTAGCCATGTTGCGTTGAATTTCAGTTACATACATTACCAACTTAGATGTTTATTTTTGTTAATATTTCGTGAGGTTAAGCATGATCTGGATACAAGAATGAGCAAGTGATTGGATTTGTATTGGCAGCTGAGCCTTCAATTACATCTATGTTTTTTTTTCCACCTCTGGATTGATGTTGAAAGAACTAGCCATTCTGCACGGCTCCCTGATGAGAATGCAACAATGTCTTCTACAGATTCAGGAATCAGATTTTGGGGCTTTTTCAAGCATTTATAAGCAAAAATTTATTTATTGATTAGTATAGCTTTCTTTTTTGACTATTCTAATGGTTATTATAATCAGTTTAACTACTCTCGTAAGCATGGTCTTCTGGTCTCAGAAAAATCTCTGAGATGTACATCTCTGGATTTACATCACCATGACAGCGACTGCCAAAATCCCTCAGAAACCTCTTCACCACGGATGCTATACTTTCCTGATCTGGGATGTTACTTCGCACAGAAAAGGGCTGAAATTATTTCATAAACTGCAGTAGGGACTTAGGCTGAGAGGGCAGTAAAATGGCACAGACCAAAAAGATGTAAAGCTTTATTTGTATATTATACAAAGGTGCAATTATTGCACATTATTTGTGTGTTATACAAATGTACAATACCCAAGACCCATGCACAGAGGCTCTGGCTGTGATATGGTCACTGGCCACTCTGATAGCAAGCCAAAATCACAGGAGAGACAGTTCAGTAGGGTTGCTGTGTTTTACATGAGATGGGTCACTGCTCAGTGCCACAGAGGAGTGTGGATCCGGGCACAAGACAGCTGTTTTGCTTGTCTGATTCATTAATTAACTTCAGCTACACCCATCACAACTAGGACATGTGCAATTACAAGCAATTACTGTGATTAATCTTCTCATTGTCCTATAAATTCAGCACCTGGCCAATAAGGTGTGTAGCTGTCTGCACTAAGGGCAATGCTTCAGGCAAGGGTTATGCTTCTGTGTAAGGTTCCTGTTCATTTGCCTTTTTCGCACTCATTTCTTGAGAGTCTTGAATTTCTGCTGAGCCTTCCTTGTCTTTTTTTGGTTTGACCTGAGTAATCTGTTTGACATTCAAACATGAGTTGGTAGCTGTCAGTGGGAGAGCTCTGCTACAAAATTGCACGGTCTTTGAGGCAACAAAGCATCATTCACTCCAGTGGAGCAAAAAGCCATCGTTCACATCAGCGGAGCTTCCTCATATTTGCAACCAAGCAAACTCTGCAGGGGTTAGATGGCACCTTGATTTGCAATAGAGATTGCTGACTTTGGATCTTGATTGAAGCAAGATGCTGTTATTCACGTTAGTCTTGAATGCTGGACACCTTTATCACTTGGTATCTCACAATTAACCCCAGGCAGGAGTAAAACCCCTCTAAGCTAACTGGCTAATTCTGATCAAGAAGTGCAGTACAAGTTATTGTGGGCTTGTGCAAAAAATGTCTGCAGCAAAACTGGGCTTTGGGCTTGATACGTGTTCTCAACTTCTCGCTGGCCACCTGGAAATGGACACACATGCTATCTAATTCTGCAGCAGGCTGTTGGACCTCAGTCTCTCTGGGGTGCTAGGAAAGGCTTTTTGATACAGAACAAAGCTGTAATTTAGGAGTTGTTCAGTGATTAGAGAAGGCTTTCAGTCTAATGCCTGATTGACAGGCACTCCATTCTCTCAATGAGTCCAGAAAAAAACCACATGAAAGGTAAAAAGTTGGATAATGCTCATTTTATGGTTCAATTTATATTGCTGTTTACACACAGCACTTGTTACCATAAAAGCTAACTTATCCTACCCCTAATCACTGGACTTGCACCAAGATATTTCAAGAAACAAACTTAACTTTCCTTGCACGTCATGAGTCGGCCTGCGTATCTTTGAACAGGATCCCAGTTATGAGAATTTTTCTGCATTTCATCTTGCTGGTCACATCAGGGTGTGTGTTTTTGCTGGGATACATTTTAGTAGTCGTTTCCTTTGAGTTAGGCTTGCCAGCAAACTTCTTGTCTTTGTTCCTATTTCCAGTAGTTAACTTTGTTGTTTAACAAAGATATTTCTAACAGTTTTTTTTTTAGCAGAGAGAGTTTAATGTTCCAAGACGTGGAGTTATGCGTTCCTTAATGTATCTCATATGCTATAGTAATAACTGGAATGGCACTATGGTTGTTTTACAGTATATTTATGGGGAAAAGTGAAATATATAGTAAATATTGCAGCCCTTGTTCTGTGTCTTTGACCTGTTGGACTAGCATCACTAACATTTTCCTATAAACCCCTATAAAAATAGATGTCTGCTATCTTTATTCAGGATCACAGAAGACTATTTTTAAATCAAACCTTTTGAATGACTCAGATTTTCAGCTTGAGTACGCTGCTGTTGCTCAAACAAAGTGAATTTAGACAACTCATGGCTCAGTCCATAAGACATGCAGAAAAGATTCCTTTATAGAAAAGATAAATCACCCACGCTGCAATCTCAGCAGTGTATTTATGTTTAACTCAGTAGATTTCTCACTCTGAAATGGGAAGTAAGGGAGTTTATCCTGTAGCTCTTATCTGTGTAATTGTTTTCATGTTGTTTCTGGTTAGTGTCTATCCACACCCATCCTAATTCTGTCAGCAAGTAAAATGCAAAAATAGTAACTTCTGTACATAAACGAGACCTTTTTGTAATTATCTTCTCCCCTCAGTGTCATTCAGCTGTCCTGTAATGGTTCTACTTCAGCGAGAGGCTGAGCAGCATGACAAACTGCTTTTTAGACCTTGCCAGTAATAAATCTCTGTTCTTAGGGCATAAGCAGCTTAAAGAGAGCTGGAACTGAAGATCTGGTTGCCTGGCATACAAGTGTTTAACGTAAGAGTTTTAGGCATGTTTTATGTTGATTTCCTGCCTTAGATTCCTTACCATGCACGTGCAGTGCAGGGAGGGAAGGCATTGAAGGGCTTTATTTCAGCTAACCTGGGGAAAGTTTAATCAGTCACAACTGATGAGTTGAACTTTGGACAAGCAGAGCTGAAGTCTGAAATCTAAAATTTGGAAAACTGGAGAGCTTGCCACATTTCAGCTGATGCTTGCAGATTCCCAGGTACAAGTACTGTAAAATCAGGAAGTGTTTTAGTATGGCTGGCATATGTGTCTTGAGCATAGGCATCTTAATCCAGGATGTGCACTCAGAACTCTCAGGTCCTTGTTCCCTTCAAACTACGCTGTGTAGGGATGCTCGGAGGTTCTGGGAACAGTTGCACCAGGGAGGAAAGCCAGATGATGTATCCATTTGCAACAGTTTGTTTTTGTGTAAGAGCCTCTTCTGTTTGTATTAGGGGATTGTGTTTACTCTAGGATCACATAAAAGTCCTAATAATGGAGCAAGGTGGGGTCATTTTCTGGTTTGAGTTCTATGACTTCTCATGGAGTGCTTTCTGTGCAGAATGAGTTTACCTATGAAGCAATTAGTGTACTCTGGGAAAGTGGTATTGATTTAATGTACCAGATAACCACAGGCTGTCCTCCCCTGACTTACCGCTTCGTCGTCTGATCTGGGGCAGCCTATGTGATTCCTACTCACGGACTCTGTCCATTGTTCTGTGCCTCTGTAGCTGGTGATTCAGTTCAGGCAGGTTTATTTGCAAGGACAGGCTCCCAGTTCCGTTAAATGTGACTGCCTTGAAGCCTCTGGGCTGACCTGAAGCCCACTGACTCCATTCAATCAAGCTGCCGGATAGAAAAGCCACTGCAAGCTGCTTAATACATGTGCTGTAGTAAGCCATTAAGGGGTAGAAAAAAATGTCTTTCAGACAAATTGCAAGAAGCTTCTACAGAAGTTTTCATATAATTATTATTTTTTTCCCTCCTCTGCCTCCCTGAAGCGTCTGGAGACTGTATTTGAATGTTTGGGCAAATCCTTCTCAGTGGAAATAAATCATTTTATTTGATGACTGTTCCCAAGACAAGGGTAAACATTGCTACTGTTCCTGGGCTTGTGAAGAGTAGCAAAGAAATCTGTCTATTGTCAATGCCATAAAAGTAATTTCATTAATTTCACCCAGTGCAATGGAAAAGAGGCTTTCCACAATAACACTGCAGGGACTCTGGACACGACTGAAAAAAAAAAACATACAAAGCATTTTTTTTATGGTCAGCAAATAGTTATGATTTTAATGAGCCATAGAATACACCAGAAAAAAAATTGTTCATTTTGAGTTACTGAAATGTGTTTTTGAAGAATGAAATAATCAGGAACATCATACAAAGAATGTGGGTTTGGTGTTTTTTTTTCTAACAACTTCTAAAGAACATTTGAGATGTTAGGACTCGGGAAGGCTTTCTTAGGAAAGCATCTACTGGAAGAGGCCATGGCTGGAACATGGCCATTTTTACAGAAGGAAAAGGATGTCTTTGCCCTAATGAAGAGCTAAAATTCAGTCGGTGTGATCAGAGAAGAGAACGCATCCTCTACGTCCCCTGTAGCAAGCAGCTGGTGCCTGAAGCTGTGTCCTGATGAGGCTCTACTGGTGCTCTGAGCCTCCCAAGCTTTTTTTCAGTAAAAAGTTGGGATCTTAGACTCCTTAAATTCTTGCTGAAAGGAGAATCTCAGTGTGAGTACCCTCATTCCCATCGTGCCTCTCCCTGAAAACATGGGGCTAGATTTCTTGTTAGTTCACAGAGCTGGCGCTGACCCATGGCCTTGCGTGGAATTAATTCGTTTGCTGAAGATCTAGGTCACAGTTTTAATCAAGCTTAGCCAGGATGCTTTGTGGGGGAAGGAGACGCACCAGTGAGGGCACAGCATGTGTTACCCCTGTACTGTCCCTGCTCTGGCAGCTGGGGGAGGACAAGCTCAGTGCAAGATCCAGTTCCCTGCGAGGTGTCTAGCGATGCTGACTGCCTCTGCTGCAGCCAGGCTCCACCGTTTTCGTTGAGAAATGACAGAGCACAGGTACACCTCGTGCATCCATGCAGAACCAGCGTCTGTAGCCAGAGACTAGCATTTAAAGGGAGAACACTGGGCATCTGGTTTCAAGTTGCCTTTTCTTCTCTGTCCACCTCCTTGGTGCTTTTTCTCCCACTCATTCACTGCTGAGCCCGCTCCCTTCACACATATCTCCTAGCTCCGTACTACTCCTTCTGAAATACATGCCCGTATCTCTCCTGCCCGGAGGTTTCTTTTGCTTTCCCTGCACTTGCTTTAGTTAATGCCTTTCTCTTCCAAGCCTCTCTGAACGTGCTGGTGCTCCCACGTGTATGCCAGGCCCCGCTAACAAGCTGAAGAGAAGTGAAGTCAGTCATTTCCTGACTATTGTTTGGTTACTGGGCCTGAGACAAGCGGCGCTTCTGACTCACGGCTTCTGTATGCTGGCAAGTGCTCGTGTAGCCAGCGACGTGGCTCAGATGAGTTGATCTGCAAGTCTTTGCAGGTTTTTCAAGAGGGAAATGAGATCCATTCATTTTCAGAGAAACTACTTAGTTTTAGTCCTCAGCTGGAGCAAAATTGTGCTTAAATTTCAGTGGTTATATAATTTTGACGGCTAATTGGAAACTGCAAAGGGAAGCTCATCCAAGATTGCTGCATTTTGCCCTGGGGACCAAGCCATGCAAGGCCACGTGAAGCTTACAGCCATCCACGGCCGAAGTTTGCAGTTCTGCTGGAACTTCTCAGACATCTGTAGATCAGATTTCACTTTGGTGCTACTTACAATTTCAACAAGGCGGATCTCTCCAGATGTCCTTTATTTTATTATTTTTTCTTTTGGTCAGGGGTCTGTTTGATCCGATTAATAGATGGAGAACTCGTACATTGAGGTGCATGTATAACAGTTTGACTTCCATGATAGGGGGCTGGCATTTTTTTTGGAGGGAGGGGAAGAAACTACATGAGTAATGCTGCCAGCGAGGCTTTGCCTGAAAAAGTCACCAGCTTCTTATGTTTTGACAAGACAAACTTTCTGAACATATGAGTACAATGTGTAAAAACACAAACGGCTTGTTGTCACCAACAAGTGTTGGTGCCCTGTTCTTTGCAGGGCAGACCCTTTTATCTTGCAATGGCAAGAACAGTGCATGAGACGTGGAAGTCACTTCTGACTATAACATTACACTTTTATTTTTTTAATCATTTTTATTTCTGGATTTGAGCAACTGAACAATTTTTTTTTTAAGAAGGGGGGATTTTTGAGGGTCTGAAAAAATCAAGTAGCAGGGAGAAGAGCTAATATCAAGATCTATCCTGTCCCTCCTTTCTTCTCATTTGTACCTTGCCCTAAGGTCTTAGGGAGGAAAAAAAAAAGCCCATTTGCATAAGGTCCTTCCTTCTGTAGACTGTTGCAGCATGGTTGCTCTCCTAGAACCTCTCAGGTTCTTTCAGCCATCATCAGTTGTAGCTGCTGTCTGCTAGGCACTGCTAGGCCAGGCTGTTGGGTTGGAAGTACTTGGGATTTTTAGCAGAAAAATCATCCTTCCAGCAGGCAGGTCAGAAGCCAAAGTGTTAAAGCAGCACGATTTACCTAGGCAGAGGTACAAGTTCCCTGCAGGAATGTTTCTAGGTGTTAAAGACCAAATGCTTTCCCCAAAACGAAAGGTAAGATAGACAAAAGAGGACAGAGCTAAGGAGGAAGAGGCATCTGTACTCAGGAAACATCTGCTTTGGAAACAAGAACTGAATGAGCCAAAAAAATACAAGCAATCAGAAAAATAAGCTGTTTAAAAGATTGCACCGCTGGTGAGACAGTGTGTTTGTGGTTCTCCCTGCTGGAGCTGAGGCAGTGAGAGACATTCAAGCAGTCAGAAACAAATGGACATAGTAAGGCAGTCTCAGGAGGGCTAACCACAGCTGCCTGTTGCTGCCTGAGAAGTCACAGCAGGACGTTACTGTGTGTGGCGTTAGAAATCAGCTATAAAAACTCCTCCATTTCTGGTCAAGCTTTAGACATCAGCAAGGTTTTGTCCTAACTATGTGTGGTGATACCTCAGGTGAGGGGTGACAGGAACATGAAAGTAAGTCCTTTACACACCTCAAGTGTTAGTAGCCGGGTTAAGGTGCAGTCCTGCCTACGAGTTTCCTTTCTGTAAGCATGGGAATCTCACCTCGTTCCCCGAAGTGGGAGGGAAGAATATGGTTTTGGAAGTGTCCGGCCACAGTGCTGGAATTGTCTCTGTGCATGCAGAACCTTGCTGATTCTGTGGGACTTTATTAGCATTGGAGGACTTGATAGAATCAAGATTCAGAATTGGACAAAATAATGATATGTGCAAATAATTAATGTATCCCTGTTGTGCTAGGAAATGTGCTTTGAGCTGAGACAAGCTGTTGGAACTGGGCACTGATTTTGAAACCATGGCCCTTTATCATAAACTAGAGAATATATCTGTTCTCTTGTATTACAACTGAATCAAAAGCCCTTGATTTCTCTGCAGTGGGCTTCGTTCTCTGTTAATGAAGCACCTGGAAGCTGTTCAACCATATCTCTGGTTAAGCCATTCATGGATTTTGGCAATTAGGTGTTGGACAGAAAATGTTGTAAGGGGTTTCTATAGAAGGTTTCACATCACCAGCACAGCCTGGTCAATTCTGTTTTCATCCACCTCCCCAGAGCACCTGGGGGGGGGCAGGTCGAGTGGTTGGGCAGCTCCTTCTTGGTCTCAGGACAAGGATACACAGTCCTGGCCTCTGATATGTCAGGTAGGTGTAGACAGGCAGAATTGGGTGTTGCTGAAGTACACTGTCCAGCTGCTCTTGCAGGTGAAAAGACCATTTGTGGTTACACTGGAGCATTGGTGGCAATTAGTAGGTTGTGTGTCTTATTTCCAGTTTGTTTTTGAGTAAATTACTGACAATTATAATGCTCTGCCAGGCCTGCTCATTAAAGGAAGAAAATAGACCCTCTACCAAAAGGAGATATTATACCACGTAAGCCCAGAGATCTTTTATGGACACTTGGAAATCCGTGCTAGTTGTAAAAATACAGACACAGTCCTGTATTAAGAACCCTGACCGAAAGGTGCTGAGATGTGAATGGTTCAGGGTCAATATCCCAGCTTTTACTGAAGTGATGCTATGATTAGAGAAAGAAAGGCAGGAGAGAAAACAGAGAAACCAACAAAGGCACAGTAGGGCTCTGAGCAGGATTGAAAGCCACACCATACAGCAGCTGCTGGTCCCCACGGAGTGTGATTCCTGCAGGCAGAGCTGGCAGGGAACACAGCCCACCTGAGCTCCTCTTGTGCTGGTGAGCACAGACTGTTATTTTTAAGTGAAACTCTTCTGAATGCCTCTTTTGCACAAACATGGATTAAGAAAAGGCGCGAGCTGACACGAGTGTCCTTGGATTGCAAACACTCGCTGAAGCCTAACAAGTCATATGTGTCTGTAAATCAGGGCTAGGGTGTTTTAGGTAGAGCTAGAGTGAATCTCTAGTGAAGAGAAGGTGAAGGGCAGATGTTAAATGCTCCCTTTTTAAATCTCCCTCTCCGTTCTACCCCAGCCTTCCATTTTGTGCAATACAGGCACTGGGTCTCATCCTCTGAAGACTAGGCTGAGCACGTTTTAAATCTGTCTGTGTTTAACAAGTTGCCTGAGCTCCTACCAGTAGCAGTTCACAAGACAGGAAACTCCACTCAAACTGTGCACGTAGATACAGACTGAAATCTAGCAGTAAATGACACACATGATTCCCCCCCCCCTTCACCACCCACCCTAGCCCTCCCAGTCACTCACACCCCCATTAAGATTCATGTTCACTTATGGAGGTAAGCGTCCAGCCATAGATCTCCAGATTTCTTTAGGGACCTGTGGGAAGAAAAAACAAATGAAGAGAAGTTTGCTTGCCTTGTGAATCTTGCCTGTCATTTTGTTCCTACAAAGGATTCGTCTGTTACTGAATCTGGGCATGAATCCTTAGGATACTAAACGTCTTTCCTCAGTAGATCAGCTATAGTAAGAGAAGCTAGCTATGTTGTTCTTTAGCCCCCCAAAGTTTCAGACTCAGAGAGCAAGATCTTCAGGTGCTGCCCATTGTACTACCTGTAGTTCCTCCTATTGCAGCTCTATTGGGAGGGCAAGTAATTGCTGAGATGGTTACTGAAAACTTGCATAGGAGCATGACCTCTGCATTTTAGGGTGCTGGTATAATCCCCGTGTCTCGGCGTTGGGTGGATTTTCCTGTGCTAATTGCAAGATGGGGCAAAGGAGGGTTGGGAACAGTTTTCAGCCCTTCTGCATCTTGGGGCCAATCTGCGTTAATTTGTGTTTTCTTAGAACGGTTTTCTTGAGACTGCTGACTTAGTGGAGATCTATGGACAGCAGAATAGCTTCTTATACTCCGTGTCATGAATTATTCCCCTTGGAGTAACCGAGTCAGAAACATCAATGCAGCCTGCCTGGTGATTGTCTATTAGACTCATCTTCACCTATGTTTTTGGGGAACAGTCCTTTGCTGCTAGCATGGCCAAAGTGGGAAATGGCATGGGCTGTAACCTGATTCATTCCCCTTGGATTCCTCGGTTTGCAGCCCGAAGATGTGCTGCCATCTTCCAAAGGGAAGAATCACCAGCTGTGAGAACAGCATTTAAAAAGGATATGATTTAAAAAGTCTCTATTAAATCAGTTCAGTGCTGATTTATTGCTGGTTTCACATAGCACTTTGACAGAAGTGCTCTGGTTGCAGAAGCTGCTCTGGGGGCTAGTTCTTTCTTCTCCCATGACATAGTGAAGCAGCTTCCCAGCTGTTGTCAGCTGAGGTTGCTCCTCTCTAGCTGTGTCACTTCTGCTAAAAAAACATTTCTGCAGGTGTTTCTTGGATTGTGATGTGAAGGTTACTGCCCCAGTGAAACGAGGTTACGAAATACTGACATGCTGTCTTTCAAGGACCTATAGTGTCCTGAATTCTCTGTAGGAAAATACATAGGATGTTTGTGAATTGCAGGCTGCAGATGGTGTTAAAAGGACCTTACCCAATTATGTCTACAAATGCTTTTCCAAGAGGCTTCTCTTCATATTGGACTCCGTACTTGGCACATAATGACTTCACCAAAGGTTTAACTTTCCAGAAATTGTGCCGTGGCATTGTCGGAAACAGGCTTGAATAGAGAAAGAGAAAACAAACCTGAGAAAACTCTAGAGACTAATCCCAAGGGATGGGCATCTTTGTCTGCCTCCTCATAGGGGCTAATTATTAATGTCTCCTCCTCAAGCTGTACAAGTAGACAAAAAGAGGCAGAGAGACACCCATGCGTTACAGTACTCTGCTTCCAAGTAGCTTGTGAAAACTGAATGCATTCATTCTGCTGCTGTCGTGCCTCAGAACAAAGCTGTGTTCAAGAGAGATAATGAAAGACAGTTTATGAGAAAAGGACACAGCTGGAATGTGAGGGGAGCAGGAATGAGGAAACAGCCCCAGACTGTTGTGATAGCTGTCTGTTTCCTTTGGGCAGAACTCACTCTTCTTGCCAAATTGGATAGTCAGTGAACCTGTTTTCCATCTCTGGAAACTTATGGAACAGAGAAGCAGGTATTAGAATCTGGGATCACCTTGTCCTATACTTTTCAATGAGGATTTCCTAAGCTGGCTTCCAAAACAGTCAGCTTTACCCTGGAAGACATTTATTTTATATTTTGATTTGTCACTGGTAACGGGAAGACCAGGCATGGCCCTGGTTTTAATATCTTTCCTGAAACCTAGTACTCAGCAGTGTGAGCAGTCCTACACAGCTGCCTCCAGCTATGAAACACTCAAATTCTTTTAGTCCAATACAGACAAATACAAGGTCCTGCACCTGGGACCACATAATCCAAGAGTGTAGTACGGACTGTGATGTTCTGGCATCTAAAGGGAGGCTACAAAGAAGACAGAGACTCCCTTTTTACAAGGAGCCTAGTGGAAAAGACAAGGAGCAATGGGTGCAACATTTATATGGGGAGATCCTGATTGGACATAAGAGGAAATTTTTTTTACTGTGAGAACAACCAATCATTGGAATAACCTCCCAGGGATGTGGTGGATTCTCCAACACCTGAGACTCTTAAGGTTGAACGATCTTGTCAGGGCCCTGCTTTTACCATGAAGGGTTGGAGCAAGGTGATCTCTGAGCTCTTACAACCTGGGCTCTTCTATGATTCTGTCTCATCTCCCACATATCTGTAGCAGAGTTTTCCCTGCCTCAAGTTCAGCGTTGTGACAATCTGGTAATGACCAAATGATGCTGGGTCCATACTCACTGGTGCTCAATTTGAAAATTCAGGTGCCCAGTGAACCAGTCGTTGAAAAAGGACTGCTCGATGTTGCAAGTGGCTGCCAACTGTGAAGGCAAGAAAGCAGCTGTGAATATTACTGAAGCTTCACCCAGAAATCAGCACAAAGCTCCTCTTCTCTGTGCCAGGTAAGAGAATGAAATGTGTCTTACTCCACTGCTGAGCTGTCAGAGTGCAGAAGGCTGCCCTTCTGAGCTAGCTGATTGCAGCAAGGGGAGCTTTAATCCTCCTTCAGGGATTGCTGTCAGCTGTTGTGCTGACCGTGCTTTTACAGGTTTGAACAGCGGTCAAGGGACAATACAGGGAGACGGTCCCATTTGGTGACATGTCAGTCCAAGTAGAAGCTCCTGAATCTCTATCTAGTCGAAGATCAGATGGTTAACAACACTACCAAGATGGGAAACTGAGGAAGAAAAAAACATGGGTGCAGGAAGCCTACTTTCCCCATCCCATCTAGTTATCGTCCAGTGTACTTTAAGTGTAAGATCTAAATAACAGATAAATATTTCTTAGCTACCTCTGCTATTGTAAAAATACCTTTGATTGTCACGTTAGGTAGTCTTTTTAAAATCCTCTTGGACTTCTAACTGGCTAAACTGTGATTTCTACATGGTTACTATAGGAGATATATTCTCCTCACCCCTCAAGTTGGGTCAAAATTGCATCAGTGTCAGAAAGGTTTATCACTTTCTCTCTCTTTTTTTTTGGTTATATCTTCATTCGCTCCCTGCCACATCTCTCTTGTTCATAATCTCTTGCTTTCGTAATACCCCCCCCCCATCACTTTCTTTCCATAAGTATATGAATCTACTAAGATTTACATATTTAATTTGAAAAAAAATGCTTAGGTGTTTAAGTGAATCATGGCATAAGGGAAGGAAAGATGGGGTGGGAAGGCTATACAGAGGGATCTGGACAGACTGGGCCAAGGCCTACAGGATGAGGTTCAGAAAGGGCAAGTGCCGGGTCCTGCACCTCGGGCACAACAACCCCAAACAGAGCTACAGGCTGGGAGATGTGTGGTTAGAAAGCTGCTTGGCAGAGAAGGACCTGGGAGTATTGGTTGACAGTCGGCTGAATATGAGCCAGCAGTGTGCTCAGGCGGCCAAGAAGGCCAGCAGCATCCTGGCCTGTATAAGAAACAGTGTGGCCAGCAGGGCTAGGGAGGTGATCGTCCCCCTGTACTCGGCTCTGGTGAGGCCGCACCTCGAGTACTGCGTTCGGTTTTGGGCCCCTCGCTACAAGAAGGACATGGAGGTGCTCGAGCGAGTCCAGAGAAGGGCTACGAAGCTGGTGAAGGGTCTGGAGAACAAGTCTTACGAGGAGCGGCTGAGGGAGCTGGGACTGTTCAGCCTGGAGAAGAGGAGGCTCAGGGGAGACCTTAGTGCTCTCTACAACTAGCTGAAAGGAGGCTTTAAGCTAGTGAGGTGAGGACTGGTCTCTTCTCCCAAGCACCAAGTGATCAGACAGGAAGAAATGGCCTTAAGTTGTGTCAGGTGAGGATAAGGTTGGTTATTAGGAAAAAATCATTCACTGAAGGGGCTGTGAATTATTAGAACAGGCTGCCCAGGGATGTAGTTAAGTCACCATCCCTGAAGGTCTTCAAAAAACATGCAGATATAGTACTTACTGACATGGTTTAATGGCAGACTTGGCAGTGCTAGGATAAAGGTTGGGCTAGGTGATCTGAGAAGTCTTTTCCAACATAAATGATTCATTCTATGATTCTGTAATTCTATGAAATTGCCTGGCAGACTTTGAAAGACCATATTTAAGGCTTCACTAACAACTACAATTATTACTTGTACTAATTAACATGAGATTATTTCTTCTCTCAGCTCAGTTATACCAAATTTATATAGCCAGTGTCAAAGTTACTGCCACTATCCTCTGGGTCTGAATGGGACTTGGTCCACTACAGATAAGAGGTATACTTTCAGTGCATTTATCTTACCAGGTGTTAAAGAGATTCAGAAAGCAGCTGGCTTTTATTTCAGTCCTTATTCCCTTAGAAAACTACAAACTTTAGAAATATACGGAGCTCTCTCTTCAGCTGGGGCTGATGTATTTTCAGCACAGGGATAGCACGTTGATTTACAGCAGCCAAAGATAGCATTTAGGGTGAACTGTTGATTTTCATTGAGGCTCTTCTATTTGCTCATGTGTGTGCCTACAGATACCACAGGAAGGTCACATCATGCTTGAACCTGATACTGCCTCAAATGAGAAAGAACAACAACAAATCAATCTTTTGATTGTCAAGGTTAAAACAGAAGTTTGGGCTTCCATGTCTTGAATCAGCATTACTGACTCTGGGAGAACAACTCTACGGGACAGGTCATGGATAGAGACTGTATACTAGTATTTTGTATATTTTTGGGGGGTAATTACTTGGGAACAGTGGTAATCCATCCATTGTTTTGAGTAAATTTCTAATCCAGTTTGGGGTGAGTGTAGTCAGAGATGTTCTTTTCCCTCCCAGTTAGTTACCTGGGAGCTGAGCCAATCTTTGTGTTTCTCAAAATCAATTTCCATTGGAATGTGATTCATCTGGGTGACCCACACAAACCAGTGACTCTCCAGAAACCTTTAGAAACAAACAGAGAAAAAGCACAACAATTTATATTGCAGACCAGGATCTGAGGTAATCTGGGGTTTGCAGGGAGCAGCAGGAGATACTGCATGAGGAAAGTCTTACTCCAAGGTATGGAAGTAAACAACTCTCTACCTAGGGAATCTACAGAGAATCACTTCTGCAATGAATTTCTCTCTGTCTTTATAACTCTGGGACTAATGTAATTATGACTACCTTTACAGAAGGACATCCTACTGAGCTATCCCTCTCCTTCCTCAGAAGTAGATTGATCTTTCTTGCTAATTTTGCCTTTCTGTAAACAAGGATGATCCAAGTACTTGAAAACAAAACAAAACAACTGAGCCCTGATTAGAAGTTCTCTGAACTGTTTTTATTTTTCTAGTTGCTTGCTGGATACAGATTATTTTCAAAATCCACCTGCCCATTGGTGCTAACTTGATCACACTAGGGGTCCCACCTTTGCTCTCTCTGTACCTTTACCGTAATTCTGAAGTCTGACCTGGACTGGCAATCACTTTAAAGGGGCTTACGGTATTAAAAGTACATTTTTAGCCCTTGTAGAACAAGTCTGCAGCAATGCACTTTATCCAACACAGATTTTCTATGCTGAGACTGAGATGTATGTTGGCAAGGTAGTTATCCAGGAGCGTCTTTGTTCTAGGCTTGATTTCTGAAATAGCAGATGATCTGAATCTCTGCTTTCACCAGCAGTAATTGCATATAATTACAGACTGGAGTAAGCTAATTAAAGAGAGTGGTTTTGGAAACGTTTGGAAGTCTGGATTTTGAGGAGTATTTGTTATTCCTCAGCATTTTAGTCTAGCTTCTAGAGGATGAATGAGACTGTTTATGTCATGCATCAGCTATTTAGAACAATCTTAACTTTCTACAAACTACTCGTGTCTAGGGTCAAAGCAAAACTAAATGTTTTTGTTTAACTTTATGCCTTATATATATATTTTGATTGAAAGTGGTGACCCTCCTTACGTATCCTTATTTCTCTGAGCAACGGGAGAGCTGAGTACAAAGGAACATTGTTCGCTAAGGCTCCTGGGGCTCTTCTCTTCCCGCCTCAAGTATAACAGAGCTATTATTAATAGGGAACTATCTCCTGATGAATCTTTATGATGAATTAGAAACAATTGCAAGGGGAATATATTCCTTCTTGCATTTTTAGCTTAATCAAAACATTAACGTTTTTGAAATAATACGTCAGTTGTTGTCAACTTGTCAGCTTGATTCCAGACCAAAAATGTTGGCTATGCATTTACACAAACGTATATCTTTTGTAGTTCCTGTTTTTCTTAGGACTGAAGTGTTTTGAAGCTATGAAAACTTCAGTCATGAACAGTGACATTAAATTTTTTGGAGGCAAATCTTCATGTTTTGTGAAGGTTATTGTGCATCCGTTGCTATTTCTTTTTACTCTAACCATATTTACTTATTTATTTAGAAAATGTTTTTCACTGTGATGAAATGTTTTCCTGAAATTAATGCTGACTGTGGGACTAAATGCCATTCTTTGGTACTAGCCAGAAAAGCAGCAGATATCACATACAAGACAGAAATATGTATTCGGTGCTGCTGTCTGGAATAGCGTAACCATCCAGTGAGTAAACCTCCAAAGTCCTGCCATGCCTGATTCATTCTGGCAGCTCATGCTTGTAGTTCATATTTTTGTGTCTCTCACTGAATTTTCCATTCATCAATCACACAGCAGTAATTAAATTAATACTCTTTCTGTACTAAGAGCAGCTGTTCATGAGGTCTGCTAATGATAAATGGCCAGAAGACCAGTCAAAAATCAAGATAGACAACAAGCACTTCTCCATGGATTTACTGAGGGGTGAGAGGCAGCTTTGGAGGGGTCAGACTGGAGCGTAGGGGCAGGAACACTGAGCTGTGGTGTGAAACAGCTTTCAGAGGCCATGAGCTCTGCATAGAAGCAATGATGTATGCATGTAATGTACAGGCCATGCACTCCCTTGCACTGGGAGAAATGGTGAGCGTTTCACTTACAGTGCTCATGAATTACCTTCCCAGTGAGCTGGGAAGAGGGAGGCTTGAGGCACTTTATCCAGCCTCACATGACGTGGAAAATGCATCAAAGTGTTGGAATCAGGCATCGTGGGGAATGAGGAGAGAAAGGAGAATCCTGGCTGAACCATCACAAGTGCTGAGCACCAGCTCCAGCTCTGCTGAGAGAAGTAGCACTGGGAGATGATAAGGAGAACGTGAGGCAGTGAGAACACCCAGGATAATGCACGGTGAGGTAAATGACTGCAAAGAACCTAAACAGCGAAGACATGGGGCCCATAGCAGAGCTGAGACTTGGTAAGCCCAACACTGGAGGGAAGGGAGAGCAGCAGGGAGCTCCTGTATCTCCTACCTGACAAAAGTGAGGAGAGACAGGGATCCCAGAACGCCATAGAATGGGATGTATGTGATGAAATAGCGCATGTAGTAGCTGAAGGCCCAGGCTAGGTCCTAGGGGAAGACAGAAAACATCAGGCATCTCTTAGCCTATTTCATACAACATGGCTCTGCTGGTAATGGTGAGGACACTGGGAAATTAGCAGAAAAAAGTGTGATCCCTTCACACCCTCCCTTTGCCAGGTCTCTTTGACTGGCCTCTCTCCCTACTCAAGTGTAATTTCCTATGTGTCAGCTGGACCCCACAAACACTGAGAGAACATTTCACTCACCGCCCAGAACCTGCGCTTGATCATGGTTGAGATGATTTGGATTTGGAAATACACGGGGATGAGCAGAGGTGGGAAGACTGCAAAGCAAAGGGAAATATTTTGGACATCAGAGGGGCAGAAAAGCGCATGACATTAGAGTGACCCAGTGATTTAGGAACTGTTTCGAGGGAAGTCCTAGCACTGGTAAGAGAGGTAATGTACTGGTGATGGGGGCAGTGGCCTTTTGATGAAGAAAGGAGGCTCTGGTTCACAAGCGTTCATTTTGACTTATCAAAGAGCATCGGCAGACCACATGTGGTCATTACATTGAGCCTCTCACACAGAGATGACTTCCCAGTCTCAATTGCTTGCCTTGTTGGCAATGTGAAAGATGCTTGGATATCAGTGAGAAATTCCCAACTGATTTAGAGACCTGCACAGGTAAACCATTAATGAGCCTGGAGGTCTTGGAAAGGGCAAGACGAGTTGAGACTTTAAGGAGTTGCTCTGCTAACACAGGAGGGGCTGGAAAGTTGAGTAGATTTTCAGGTTCCCCTCACCAAAGGGAAAAAAGGAGGAGCACTGTGCAGATACTCACTGAGGAAGAAGTACTCATGCTGGTGGTTGTAAGGCAGGTACTTCAGCTTCTTCTTGCCATACTGCAGGACACAGATAAGAAAGCTCAGTCTTGGACTATGACCCTCACATGTAAGAGAAGATTTTCTGCAATACTTCTTTATTGTCTGGAGAGTTTTGACTGAACTCCTGCACCGGTAAAGCTGTTTAGCTATGGTTAAGTATCATGAGTTCATAATTGTGCTATGTGTAAATTCCTTTTTAAAGCCTTCTGACTTGATATTCAGATAATTTCTTGTTGTGAGCCTGGGGGCATTTTCATGCATTTCTACACCTTCTGCCATGCCTGCGGCTGTGCTAAGACCTGCTGTTATCTGTGTTATTAACAACACAAATGTAAGGCCTAAAGAAATATGACCTCTGGTAAGTCATTATGCGGGATACCAATGGCAGAGCAAGGCAGTGAACCTTGGCTAGTCTTCCATGCAGATGTCCTGCACTGATCCATTTTGGCTTCTGCAGCCATTAGCCCCGCGAGCCCTGGTGGCTTGTAAAAACCTTACTTTAACAGCAGTGGGAAAACTAGTGTGGCCCTTTGCTCATATGACAATAATTCAAATGGATATATTTAAATCGATACCGTCTGTGTTACTAGTTTGATATAATAAGAATTACAGAGCCGTCACTGAGAGCTGTTCGGCAGCTTGCTATGTTACTGTGGTTCACCTATGGACAGCAGATGCAGAGAAGTTCCCCCAAAGACAGGTTTAGACCTTTGCTGCGTTTTTGCAGGTGCCCATTTCTCTTCAGTGAAAACAAGGAGCCAAGAGCACCTGGTCTGCTAACCTTATCTTCTTATCTAGAGCTACACAGACGTGTCTTTTTTTGAGCTCTAACAACGTCCGTACAAGGAGCTAATGCTTTGAGAATATGATTTGCTGTGAACTCGCATTTTTTGCTTCCAGCATAGCAGCTTGCAGTGAATGTAAGCCTCATGGCTCCAATAAATAAACCGTAGCATGTGGAACTTAGAGCAGTGCATTCAGGTGCCTGCACCCTGTAATGCATTGCACTGGAGGTCTGCTGCAATCAGGTTACTGGTATCAGTAGATTCTGGAAGTAAAGGTAAGCTGCTAGGAAGAGTGACAGGAAAACAAATATGTAACAGATTAAGTCTGAATAGTAATGGCTGACCAAAGAGGAATTGAATTTCTCCCCGTAGCTCCTAGTGAACAGCTGCAATTGTCAGATTAAACTTCCCGATGGGATATTCTGGTTATACAGGAGAAAGAGCTTCCTGGTAGTCCTGAGGGTTGGGCGTGGGACCGGAGTGCCCAGTGAGTTTCCAATATGCTTGGGGGTCAGAGCAGACAGAAAGAACAGGAACTATAAACAGTCCTCTTTCCACTTACACTAATCTCCAAAGCCAAGGTCATGGTGACCGCCTGGCCAGTCTGAAGCAAAGCAGCTGGTTGTTCCCTGAGCGTGCGCGCGGATACCTACATAACTGCCCCCTCAGATGTTTCTGACAGTCCCGGTGCTTATTCTCCTTTTTGGTTGCCCTCTGATATCCATTGCCCTTGTGGGTCTCCTGCACAAGGAGGCCCTATGAGTTTTGCTCGCTGTCCTCAGACTGTAAGTAACCTGAACTGTGTTATTGCCTAGCAGAGCTCCCCACTGTTCTTATTTGATTTTTATTTTTGGCCACTGACTTGCTTCTCCCATTGCTTCCCACTCCACTTGTCGGATCCTTCCCCCGGCCTGCTCACCAGTTCTGTGATGTCCACTCTCCTCCATTCTGTTTTGCCCTGCCTCTCTACTCGAAGTCTATTTGTGACCACTAAAATCTTGTAGCCTGCAGGAAATGGTAACTTTGGGCACTACAAGATTACTGAAAAGGAGTTCGCTGTGCTCTGAACTCTAAAAGGCTGTGTGCTAGCCTTTTTTCTAGAAGATTATGTGCAAGTGTGAAAGAATATTGAGGTAGACTGACACTGACCTAACATTTCAGATATTTTGTAGGAGAGAGATCCAGTTTTCCTTGTTATTACAAATACCTACATCTTCAGTTCTTCCTTTAAGTGGTAGACTTCAAAAAACTACTTTAAAAAACAGTTTTCAGGCAGAGCATTTTCCAGTGGGATGTACTGATACAGTGAAGAGCTTAATAGTGATTTACATTTTCTGGATACTGGCTTTTCTTTCTTAATAGGGTAAAAGCTGTCTGAGAAAGCATTAGCTTTTTCATTTTATATTTCCCTGTGCTGTACTTACTGCGGGTTTGTTGTTGTTATTTTTGTTTTAACTAGAAATGCTTGTTCAATTTTAAAAAAAAAAAAAAAAAAAAAAAAAAAAGATCAACAGTTTATTTTCTTTGTGTAGGTTTTTGTAAAATAGACAGTAAGTATTTTGGCTCTAGGAATGGGCAGATGGAATCAAAACACCTTAACACGGCCTGCTATTCATTGGGCAGCGTGTTGGTACACAGTGTAAGAAAACAGCTGAAGCTGATGGCTGCAGTTACCTAGAGTAACCCAAAGAGTTCACATTTGGTCTGACTCTGACCCCAGTCTTTGTGTAAAATGTAAAATTCAGGGCTAGATGATGTCTGAAGATCTCCACAGTGAGGCAGGAGTGTGATCATCTGTGACCAGCTTATACTAGCAGAAACTGTCCATATACTTTACCTGTTCAAATCAGATCATCTTTGGTGTCTTACACCCTCAGATCAAGTCAAAATCTCCACAGATTGTGCTTCAAGTAGAAGAAGGGAAAAAAAGAAAAAAAAGAAAAGAGAAAAGAAAAGGGAAAAAAAAGCAGGAGGAAATTTCTGTGTGTATGCAAGCAATACAATATCCCCCCACGTGCATGGCAAAGGCTCCAGTGGAGAGGACATGGTCAAGATTGTCTGGAACACAACTGGAGTAATATTGGAAGATATTTTATGTGGAAATGGAAGATCTGTTTTGAAATATTCTTGATGAAGTACTGAGAAACACCACATTTTTCCCTTATGTTGATATTTCAGTACAGAAGAATGAAGTTTTCTTCAGCAGTTTTCTACTTTCTTTATGGTCCCATCTTCATTGCTTTTCCCAAACTATCCCCAAATATTTTTTCCTGTGGTCAATATAGGAAATGGATAGGGAATTATACAGTCAATGCTACTCTTCAGCCCAAGGTTTGGGAGGGTGTAAAGGCCAAACTGCTGTCAGTCAGCAACAGACAGATGAATTCCCTGGGAGAAGCATGTCCTTTTTCAGCACTGCTGGAAGTCTTGACTATGTAAGTCATGTCCAGCAACGCTAACAAATCCCTGGTTTTGCACAAGCATTCTCTGAAGCCCTTTAGGACAATAGTTTTCCACTTTTTTCTCACTTTGCCTTACCTCAACAGGCTGTGTATCTCCAAGGACAAAAATATGCAGCATGTTCACATCTGGGTCTTTCTTGAATATGTTGGGCTTGGCATGGTGTTGGAAGTGACGGTGGTTCCACCAGTTTGCAGAGGCGCCCTGGGCAGATACAAGGAGTTAATCCATGCAAAAGCACGGTTCCTCTAGTGGTAGTTGTGTTAAAACAGTGCAACTCTGATTGTGCCCAAACTATTTGCTTTTATATTAAGTGGCTCTGGTGGCAGTCACTATGAGACTGCTGGTTTCAGAGGGCCCATGCCAGCTATGCCAGGCTGTTTTGCCCACACTAAAGATGAAAGAACAGGCCATAAAGCTACACTTGGTGACTTGCATGTCACAGTATCTTCCTACAAGTTAGGTTGTTATTAACAGCTGAATGGCCATTTCCACTTGGTGCCTTACTGATTGTTGCTGCTGCTTTCCTTCTACTGCACGTGAGGAGCCAGGCAATGCAAAGTAGGTCTGGGAGAATGGGCAAAGGTATGTCCCACCTGCTTTGAGTTCCTACTGCAAGTGGGTGCTGAAATGCTTGTCTGCTTTGGACCTCGCCCATGACATAATTCTGGTAATACCTTGAATGGATGGGATATATCAGGATGGGACACTTAAAAAATACTAAACCTTAGTGGGAAGCATGTGGAAAATATGACAGGGTGTTCAAATACTGCTTTATGAAATTTAATGAGCTCTGTCCTCAGCTGCTATAAATTAGAGCAGTTCTACAGAGATTTGTGGAATCACTGTGTTCTGTAACGGCTGTAGTTGTGCTCTCGCATGCCTTCTATGCAGCAGCTCCGTGTGCAATTGCTCCCTAACTTCTCCTCTCTGCATCTGCTCCCTGTGGAAAGGCTGAGAGCTGCAGTTTCCTGCTTCGGTGCAGTCAAAGCGACTGCAGCTATTTCCACAGCGCCCTGTGTCCCCAGTGACCTTTACCTTCAGGTGCCCAATCACAAACTTGTGGACGAGGTGGTTCCAGGAAGACTTCTTGAAGACAGACAGGTGTCCAAAGTCATGTTGCAGCCACCCTGCCTGGGCCTGGGATGATGGAAAATAAATCAGTTAGAGAAGTGTTTGAACTCTGGCAGGCTCGGTACTGAGACCACATCCCTTGGGAGCCCAAGTGCTCGACCACCCTCTCAGTGAAGAAGCTTTTCCTAATATCCAGCCTGAGGTGTTATAGATGGTCTTCAGGGAGAAGAGATCAGTGCTTCCACCTCCTGGAGAACAAAAGGCCCAAGAGGCAAGAAAAACATGTGATGCAAACTCACCAGGGGCAGCCAGAAGGCACCATGGGGGCAGATGTGAATGTTTTTCCTAGTTGCAGTGGTCTAACAAGAAAAGTTCAGTGCACGTTGACCTCATTGAGTACCTGGTATGCTCTGTGCCTACTGCTTCTTACCTGGGAAGTTGCAAGGATGAACGCAAGGAGGAGAGTTGTGATCCACCCGGTACCGAAGTATGAAACCATTAGCCAAGCCAAAGCTTCCATTGCAATGATATGGGCCAAGTAAAGAGAGAAGAACAAAGGGCTTGCTCTGAATAAATTCATGTCCTCCGCTGTCTTCCTCAGGGTCCGGAAATCCTCCACCAGTTGGGACTGCAAATGGACACGTAAGACACAGCATGGAGCGTGTGAGTAAGTCTGAATGTGTCCAGGGAAGGCTCCATCCTAAGGCCCCTGATTGTTTCTTGCTTTGGTTGGCTACTCCAGAAGTAAGGAAGGACTAATCTCCACGTTCACACTGTTTTCTAGCTTCCCACAGAACTGTCCTATGAATAAACACCCTGAGCTAGAGGAACTCAGGCCTGCTGCTGTGAATCAGCAGCACTACCTTGCGATGTCCAGAGTCATATCTGTTGATGACTCTAGTCTGAATGATCTTTACAGTTATTAAGGAGACTGCTGGAGAATGAGATAATTTAGTTCTATTAATTAAGCATGATTCCAGAGTTTCTAGATCAATACCCACTATCAGGGCACCTGTGGCCTATTCAATACGTGGCTTAGCTGGCATGCAGCCATTCGTAAAGAGCATTCCAGGGTTAATACAGGTCAGCATCCTCTCTTCTGTTGTGAGTGATACACATGTATCGATTACCATGATCAGCCATAAGCAACAGGATGGGATTGAGTTTTGTAGCAGGAACTAGTCATGCTACACGATGCCTGAATAATGAACAAATGAACTGTCTGAGAGGGGTACAGGGCTGGCTTGAGGGTGTGGAATGGATGGAAAAGGTCCTTGTTGGGTTGCTTCTTCTTAAGCACACCCACTGAAATGGGACATCTGTTTCACCTCACCTACCTATTGCTCTGCCACTCATGGCACAAATGCTTGTACAGAGGTCTGAATGTTTCAACTCCCTCCCACACACGTTTTTATCTACGCACATTGCCGTACAGAGGTGTTCAGCAACAGAGCACCTTTCTCTTTCTCTGCAGCTGCCTGTAGTGAAGACACCTTTACAATCTGTCTGGTGTTTTTTCGATATCCTGGAGGACATCCTGAGAGGAAAATAAAATGGTGGAGTATGCCTGCAATAAACCCCAGCTCAGAAAAATACTCACATTTTTATCTCGGTCTTGGCTGGGTTCCCCTGGAGCAAGCTCTCCGATAAGTAATGGCTTGAGAAACTTTTGCACCAAGGTGGGATTGATATGGAAGGCCTGGAATGCATCCTGGAACAGAAATGTGAGTAAAGGTGAGATCCAGGACTAGCTGGACTGACTTCCATCTCTGGGATTCAATGCAGTACTGCTACTAGAGAAGATTTCTGCTAGAGGCTGCTGAATTTGCTTACCTGGTAGAAAGTAAACAGCAAGAACTGGGATGCTATCTAGGCAGATGGAGAAAGGAACCTCAAGAAATTTCCTAAGCACCTAAATACCTAAGTCCTGCTAATTCCCTTGGAAGGCAGGCCAACAGGAGTTTGTGCTAATCCCCTCTAGGATATAAATAGCCTTTGAAAGTCTGCTGCCTGGAGGCAATTCAGGAGAGGGTGTTTTTATAGTGTGTTTGATTTGGTGTTTCCCCAGAGCATACTGCAAAGTGGAGAATGAATTCATCTAATGGATTGCTATAAGTTTTGGTTTTACTGAACAAGTGCTTTTGTCTACCCTCAAGGGTATTGATAATAAGTGTAGGTCCTTTTGGACTGAAATCAGAGAGAGAAAAAAAAAGCTTAACCCTATCAAGGTATCATTACGTATTATTTTTAATTCCTCTTCTTCGTAACTAAATTTCCTAAAATTGACCATCTCAGACCCTATTATTCCATGCAATATCATTTATGAGTCAGGTCCATTAACCACATCTTTTTTTTTTTTTTCTCTATTCGTTCCTCATTTTGTATCTTCTTGTGTACCCGTGTCCTGCAGATACCTGTTGGGAGCACATATTTGATGCATCTGCTGCTAGTAATGAAGTCACACACATATCTCCCTTCACATGGCATGGCTTGAATTTTAATCCCAACGGTAGCAGTAGGGACAGAAAATTCACCAATGTCAGAAACCCTTACACTGTCCTTACTGCACAGAACTGGAATTAACTCTAGAAATTCACCTAGAAGAACTGTAGAAGAACTAGAAGAACTGTAAAGATGTAGTTCCATGATGTGTTAAGACTGCCGGCTCTCTGGGTCCCTATGCTAAACCACAGTCCTCCTCTCTGAGATGGTCTTTGGCAGGAGAGCTCCAGCTATGAGGAAGGCTTATTTTCTTTTGCTCATTGTGCTCCTTCACAGAATCACAGAATCACAGAATTTCTAGGTTGGAAGAGACCTCAAGATCATTGTGCTCCTTCTAAGATTCAGTCACATCTAGCGAAATGCTGACATCTTTCATTCCTCGCAGGGGCAAACATGGACCTCGTGGAGGTCAGAAGGCCTGTGATTTTGAAGGAGGGTTAGTTCAAGAAGATACAGGTCATAACTTCATCAAACAGTTTGGCTAATGATTTGTGCTATTATGATCTCATTTTCTCATCATATTGAAATCCTTATATTGTTCATTTTATGAGTAAGTAAAATACAACTGAAGACAAATACAAAATACAACTGAATACAACTGAAGTCAAAAAAAAGAAGTCAGGAGTACCATGTTTCAGCCTTTCTTCTTTTGTCCCATTGCCTGACCAAGGAGCAGCTCAAATCTCACCTCTTGCTCTGAATAGGAAGGACAGATTGGAAAGAGCTCGTTGTGTCTGGCTGACCTTCCTGTGAGCTGAAGCCCATTAATAGGCCAGCTCTGGTGTTCATAATTACCACCAGCAACTTTGGTTCCAAAGTCCACCAAAGTCCACTGAAACTTTCGGCTTATTTCAGGATTTGGGATTGAGCTTCAAAGTAATACTTGGACCGTAGACATTTCACTGTAAGAGGCAGGAGAGTGAAAGCTGGTCTCTGCTACTTAGCTTGAAGTTAAAGAAATAATATATGAGAAGAGGAGCAACAGAAGGATGGGGAGAACAGGTTTATTTATTAAAATATATATGTATATATTTATAAAGATTACAAAAGCCTTAAAATGCCAGAGGCTATGGGGGAAGATGCAAAGAGGAGAAAAAATGTCATTACAGCACAAGGGGGAGGCAAACTGAAATGTACTGGACTTGTCTAGTTACTCTCAGCTCTCATGACATTGCTAAGTGTCCAAACTACCCCATTCGGAAACAATTTCAGAAACAAAGCGATATCTGTTACCACGGGGGAAAGTTTGGATCAGTTTGTCCTGTTCTACTTGGGAAGACTGGCACGCTGGCAAAACTTACCCCAATTTCAAGCATGAGTGAGAGCAGTGCTTTCTGACTGCACTGTTATCGATTGGTTTTACCTTACCGGTGGCAAAATGAAGGTAAAACTCCAGAGCCAGCAAAGCTGGTACTACAGCCCTGTTCTGCAGACAATCTGAGCTTCCCTGGTAGAATTTTCAGTAGATGTGAAAGGGGAGGGAAGACCAGAATAGTGGGGAAGTGAGGATCTGACTGCGCCTGCTGCAAGGTTGTACCATTTTGGGACCAAAACTATGACAGGTGAAAAAAGGAGAAGGATAAAGAGAGAGAGGGTGAATGCTTAAGAAGCACTGAAGAATATTGTCTCAATATTGTTCAAGTTTTAATGGGGGAAAACAATCGCTGGAGGTCTGGCTGGCTACCTCCTTGTCTCTGTGATGGAGATCACTCAGGTTTATGTAGTGTTAGTGACAAGGTGACTCAGAACAGCGGCTTCTGCCTCACTGCCTAGGAGGTATTTCTGTTCACCTAAAGCTTCCCTGGCAGTAGCACATCTGTTTTCTGAACATGCTCTGTCATGACTTTTCTGGGGAGAGGTCACTTCCATCTCTGAACCCTTATTCCTTGGTTGGATGAAAAGTAAAGGTTGGAACTGGTCAGAGACGCAAGCATGCATGTCAGAGCACAGTTGTTAATTAAAACTATATACCACTGATCTTCTACTTCACTGCCATTTCGAGCTTATTCCATGAAGAAAGTGATGTTAGTAGGAAAATTTCACCTTCGCTGGGGGTGGCTGAAAAATAATACGCGTATATCACTGGCATGGGTAGAGAATGAGATTTTTCAGTGTAGTCTCAAGCAGGAGGGAGAATAACATATCCTAATACTCCTACCACCATCAGGCAGAAAGGTATAGTGAAGGAAAAATTGCTTTTTGATTTGCTGTATCTCAGGTGTCTCCTTTACAAATAGGTCCTGAAATTCGGATTTGTCCTCACATCTGTATTGGGGGAGATAGAGAGCAAAAGTTGGAAGATAGACTCTGGAAAATGCCACGTGATATTTACACCTGACCTCTCAGTTTGGTGGTCTGTTATCCAGGTAAGCTGATGTGTCTTATGGAAAGTGGGAATTATCCCAGCTGCTTTTGTGAAAAAAGCTTTACTTTGTTGAGGTATGAGCTGTACATAAGCATTGAAGTATTCGGTGCAGTCAATGCAAAGACATTCTGTCATATCCTTGAACATTTGTAAAACAGAGAGACTGGAAGGTGCCCACTCATATTCTAGGTCTTGTTCATTTACTGAAAGCAGCTGTGCATGATGTGAGGCCAGAACAGGTTCTTCCAGGCTGGTGTGCTGTAGCAGTATGCTAAAGTATGGTCTAAAATGAATGGCTGCCCAGTATTGTTAGTACTTGCAGGGAAAATTCATGCGTAAGCTAGCCTGGGTGCTCCTGACTTGATCAGCATCAGCTGAGCATGCTGAGCACAAGAGCTGTCACGGAAGCCTCCCAGTCAGCTATCTTGTGAGCATCCTGAAACAAATTAGCTCACGCATCACCAACCAAGTTATTTTAGAGCAGCCCCAGTGTGGGTGTAGAGCTCAATGAGTCTGTTTGTGGGCAGTCTGTGACAGACTGATACACCTGATCCTCTGGAGTACTGGTAAAAGACAAATGGAGAAGTGGCTGAAGTTGCTTTGGTGCACCTTTGCTGGACTGTAGGTCCTAACTGCATGGGGAATTCCAGAAAGGTGAAAGCTGTTCAAGAACTAGGAATGCAAACATGTTGAACTGAGTTTTTATCATTGCCTTTTCCTCCTTGTAAGCTCTTCCAGTTGTGATACCTTGCAACTCAAAACGAAACATGTTAGTAAAGCCTTGACAGGCTCAAGGACAAGGATTTCTCACTCTGAATGTGAGAATTTTTTCGTATTAAAATGTGATTTGCCATAGGGAAGCTGGAATCCAGATACCAATTCCATTTTAGTGCTTGGGATGGAAGGGACAATTTCAGAGCACTCTTAGGACCTTGTCTTCTTGGAGTATGCTCTGAGTATAGTGGGATGCAAGGCACTCTGGAGAGGTGGTAAGAGAAGTTAAAAGGATCAGCAGTAGTAGACTCACAAATCTGTTTCAGTTTCCCTTGCAAAGATCAGAGACAAATACAATAGCAGATGCTTTTTGGTTTCCAGTGGAGGTGTTAAAGTAAATTCTTGGGGACAGGAGCCAAGCTCCTCTGATTTCAGCAGTCCTGCACTTATGTAGCCCAGAGAAAATCCTCACCCAGTTACTTCTTTTGGAGGGAGAAAGATTTTCATTCGGAGGTTTTACTGGAAGGGGACAGGAACACCAAAATGCATCTCAGTGCTTCAAGGAAAACTGTGGAAAATAACCACAGACCTCAGGCAAACGGAGAAGGAAAGGAAAAGGTTAGTAATTCTTGCCGATTAATTCTGTTGCACACACAGCCTCCTTCTTGCTAAAAGCGTTAGGAGCTGTGGCAGATGAACGGTTACAGTTACAGCTTGATCCTTTCTGCTGCTTTCCATGCCCATGGAAAAGCTCGGAGGCAGTTTAAATTTATTAACTCTGGGCCAGCACTGGGGGTGAGAACATGCTCCCTGTATGCACTTCGGAAGTAGGTGGCTTTGGGAGCAACTGCAGACAACACTCTCTGAAATACTTTGTTCCTTTTTTTTTTTTTTTTTTTTTTTTTTTTAAAAAAAAAAAAAAGTTTCTGAAACATGAGAGGGAGCTGAAACAAGCCAGCTATGAAGCGTAGGAGCAGCTGTAGCGGCAGCAAACTTTTTTTTTTTTTTTTTTTTTTTTTTTTTTTCCCCTGTAGAAACCTGCAACAACATTTTCTTGAGAATTCTCCACAGGGAGAAAGCTAAAAAAGCTCCTTGTTTTAAAGCCTCAAGCTCACCCTGTCCAACAGAAGCATCTTTGAAACGCGGATTGGACTCTTTTAACCCTTTCTTGTGTTTGTTTTTGGTGGAGCTCGCATAACTACACGCTGGAGAGGGGAAGACTCGGGACACTTGGATTATGAAGTGTCAAAAGACAGCACAAACAAGAGACAAAGGCAAGCAGCAGGACTTAAGCAGAGCCGAGCAATCTTTACCAACCCACTCTTCCAGATGTTATTGCCCATGGCTCAAGGGAGTTGGCTGCCAAGGAGTCGCATCACCGTGCGCCGAGCGCTTTGCTCCTTGGTGCTAGAGCAGAGCTGAGCTGCAGGTGTTAGAGAGGTGGGGGAGAGGGAGGCAGGCAGCCGGCTGTGCAAAAAAAGGGCTCGTTCTCAGTAACCATGAGGATGGCAATGACCTGTCAGAGGCTGCTGGTGAAGCTTGGAGGCAGCCACGCGTGTGTCCGTGCGGGGGTCCTTACCGTGGCATCTTCCCCGGCGCAGTGGCTGATGACTCGTTGGCCCCCCGGGTGCCTGTTTGCCCACTGGGTGACATTGTACACCTTGCGCTCTATCACCAGCCACTTGTCCGTCCTCAGGTTGTGCTTCTGGATCTCCTCCCAGGTGTAGAAGGGGATCTGCGCCTTGCACTCCCCCGACTCCTCGCCTTTCTCCCCCCCTTTCCCCATGGGGCTGGCTGCTTCTTTGTCTTCTCGCCAGCCGGGGGGACCTGTCTGCGCTGCCCTGGGACGTGCCGGCAAGGGAAGAGCTTTTCTCGCTCGGTTGCGCTCAGCTGGTCCCCTGTCCTCTCCCTTTCCTCTTGCTCATGTCCTCCCTTCTCTTTGTCTCTTGCTGCCTGGCCCTCGCAATCTCTCGGCTCTGTCGCTTGCTCGGAAGTGCCCCCTAGGCTAATTTTCCCGGCACTGATGTACTTTCACCTCGCACACAGCCTCCTTTCGTGGGAAGCTCGGCCCATTCACCCCCCCCTCCCGCACCCCCCGCACCCCCAGCATCCTCCTGCATTCAGTCCCGGTGAGGTTTCCCCAGGCATCAGCAGAGCTCCTGCACCAATCCCGGCCCTCCCGAGGCCGAGCTGGGCCCTGCCATTGGTCCCGGGCGATCTTTCGAAGGGAAAAGCCGGCTGCCGGCCAGGCTGCGCTGCTAGCCCGCGGGGGTGCCCCTTGCGCCCGCTCCGGGGGGCGAGCAGCCGTGGGGCAGGCAGCCCCTCTTCCCCTCCCCAAAACTCCTTTTTTGTTTGTTTGTTTTCTTTTCCTCAGGACTTTGGCCCCGGTTTTAAAACGCTTCCCCCCCCCCCCCCCCCCCCCCCCTTTTTTTTCCCTCCTGAATCACTGCCTTACTCCTTAGTGGTGCACTTAAAAAGGGGATTTTTGATATTGGGAGATGTTGGTATTCTGCCTGAAATTTGCATTGTTTTGCTCTGCCTTGCAGATTTAGAGGATGTCAGACTCAACAGTTTCTTCCATCACAGGAGACCTGTTTGTTCTGCTCACAACAGGCTCAGCTAAATATCCCCCGCTCAGGGCAGTGCTTTATTAACAGGGGAGAAAGTGCTGTCTTTTCTTTGCCGTGGGGCACTCTATACTAAAATAATCCTTGCCGTTAGGTTATGCAGGGCGTTGCAGTGCAAGAGCAAAAACAATGGACCAGCATTTTTGCTGATGTCTATCTCTCATCTGGGGATATCTGTGGCTGCTCTCCAGCACGAGGCTGTCATGATCCGCAGCTTTCCTGGCAATAAGCATCCTTTCTTGTTACTGTTTGCTTTAGTAAGCGGAAGGCTTGTTATTCCTTTCTCTAGAGGCTCTAGCTGTTTTTAAGCGGACTTCCTACACGAGCTGTTCAAATGTTTTAGGCTACAGATTGCCCCTCTTAAGTTACAGCACGGAAATGTTTTTTGCTGTATGATCAAATCTTAGGACAAGAGCAACGCTGGGTTCAGTAGCTCAGACCTTTGTTTGTCTTGTGTTTCAGTAGCCCTGCGTCTGCAAAAGCAGAGGGAAAAAAACAGATAGTAAACTATTAAATGTTTTAATTCTGTATTTATTTACTCTTTAGCCATCTACTCCATGTCTCTGCTGAAAGAGGGGGCTTATACATAAGAGACCACCTCCTTCAGTGAAACTTCAAGGTACATCTCCAGCCCTCGTGCTGTTTTGTTCCTGTCCAGAACCAGCCTTAGTTTAGAGCAGGCACAGATAAGAGTGCTCTGGTTTTGCCTGCTGCCATGGGCTTTGAAGAAGCTGGGAGCAGTGACTGAATAATTAAAAATCTTTTGCTTCTCTCCATCTTCCCACCTACACTCCTACATGGGCTATAGGAAGGCAGACAGAAGTGACAAAACACGCATCGCTTCTATACCAGCGGGGATCACTTGGTGCTGTCCTCATGCCGAGGCATGCTGCAGGTTTCTTCTGCTTCTGCCTGGTCTTATCGCTGCATGAGAACCTCAGACTATCAAGCAGTCTTTTCTGTGATGTGGGATGATGGAAGTCAGAAATGAAAGGAATGTTTTCCTAAGACTTGCTGGTTTTATTTAGTTTGTTTCAAAATAGACCTCTGACATTTATTCATGTCAGAAGGACACTATTTAAATGGAGCTGAAGCTTGCTGCATGTCACGCGGGAAAAGTTTTTCCCCCTTAATTTTTGGGCTGTGTTCTCTGAATTTCAAGATTCCAATCCCACCAGTACTGTTGAACAGCACGCTGGATGCTTTAGGCATTGTAGTGCTAAGGGTGTGCCCTCACAGCCCGCCTTTTGCTTGTAATCATGCACCTGGAGGCTGCTGTTGCCGTGGTTTTTCGGCGGAGTCCACGTGCTTCTATCTTTGCGACCTTGCACAGGTGCATTCTAAAACCTTGTTCTTTCTGTTATTTCTGGTTTCTCCTGGGAACTAATTGCTATTGATAAGTGATTCATTCTTCTTACCCCCACCTTTTTTTTAAAAAAAAAACTTCTTACCTTGTAGCTTTTAGTTTATAACTTCAGAGCCTACTAGATAATATAGTAGGTAAATCATTTATAAATCCAATAAATATCACTGTAATGTACGTCAAGAAGGCTTGTATGTGCGTGTACATGTGCATTGAGCATGCAGCTCCCAACCTCATCAAGTGTGCTTCAATCAGTGCTAACATCATCTTAGGTAGGATCACCAGTTTAAGTGGCTGTGGTTGAAAACTGGTGTTTAAAAACCAAGTAGATTCCCAGAGAGGATGTCCAGAAGAAGACAATTGTCTGGAAGACCCCATTGCTTCTGTCATTGTCTGGTCATTAGGAATATGGTTTTCCCTCTCTCTCTTTCTTTTTCACTCTTTTTTTTTTTTTTTTTTTTCCCCTTGTGTAACTTTGAGGTCCATGTATGCTGTGCATTTTGGATCTAGCTAAGAATAAATACCCTGTGCACATAGCTCTGTCTTAGCTTTCCTTGTGCACCATCCTTTGCAAAATCGTGCTATAAACAAAATTAATCGTTGTTGTTTCCTAGGAAGAAACCCTGCCAGCAAATAATTTATCCGTCCAGCCTGGAGGAGTTGGGGCTTGGTGTTGTGAAATGTTGAGCAGCCTCACTGACTGATTACAGGGAATGTAATGACTTGTAGAGCAAATAATGCGTCCTGAAGCCTGGGTTAGACTGGTGGGCTGAGACGGCAGGAAAAGAGCACCCTTGCACAGAGAAATCCAGAGTGAATGAAAGAGCGATGGAGTCTAGCGGTAAAAGTGGCACTGAATGAAATGGACAAACAGAAATGCTTCAGATATATTCATTGTGCACTTAGGTGCTATCAGAATATTTCTGTTTAGTTAAAGGAAATACATAAAATGGAAAGGATTTCATAGGAATGACGTAGGCTAGGTTAACGTGCCCAAAGTTTTCTGTGTCTTTGAAGCACACTATTTGAGAGTTTCCAACAGGAATCAGTAAAGATCAGGAGCAGTGTTGTGAAGTATGGGATTTCCTACCAGCTTGTCTGGTGCTTTGGTACTCAGCAGGGTAATGAGGGAGAGCTAGGACTTGAAAACTACGTGCTGTCAATGGGATGTCACTGCAGGAGGTGGAGAGCAACCAAATAGCCCAGCGATTGCCTCTTTGGGAAGTCAGAAGGGGTGGTTATTAAAAATATATTGGTGCAATTCTAGGAAAGGCATAACTATCAAACTATTAGCCTCTTTGTCTTCCTCTTATTCTTTTCCTTTCTCCTATTGATAAAGTTGCTTGATAATTATTTGCAAATGCAGCAAATGACTCAATTGAGCACACAGAGACATGTAAGTTTGTTTTCTCAGGTTTTTGGATGGAGACTTAAAAATACTTTTTAGTGAACCTTGTCTGATAGAGTATAGAGGAAATTAGTTTTGAAGTTGCACTTAAAGAACTCCAAATGTAATGAAATGAGAAATTATGTCTAAAGAAACATAAGCTCTTATCAGCAGTGAGAGTCACATGCTTTTTTCATTAATATATATATTCCTGCTTTTATTTTTTTTCAGGTCATCATTTTTTCACCTTTTGCATTCTGTTGATCTTTTTACAAGAGAGCTCCACCATGGAAGGCAAACAGAAAGAGGTAGGGGTAGAAAACATGTCTGAATGTTTTATTTGGGAGCAGCTACGAGACACCTCTATTCTCTTTTCACTTTGATCCTGTTGTGTGATGTATCTACTGATATTCTGAGTTTCTGCTTGGGAGTATAATGTAATTTCTCCGTGGATTATTTGAATTTTCAGGCTACAGCTCTGAAACAGGGCACTAACTGTAAAAGTCAGGTTGTTGTAAGTGGTGTTTGCTAAGAAATATGGTAGTACAGCCCACACACCGTGATATGATCTTTTTAGTGATCTTTTTAGTGCACATGAAGTTTTATTTTTGGTTTTCATCTGTAATTTATAGTGTATAGTGTATCTGCGGGGTCATTTGAATTACTTTAACGCTTCCACTTGAGATAGCAGTCCAGAACAAAGATCTGCAGCATCTCTCATCCTGCTGCTTCTGCAGAATGAGATTCTGCACAGCTTTAAATTGATGAACCCAAATGATTTTCCTGTTAATAGTGACTCAAGGTCTGATTTTATAGAATCTCTGACCCTGCTGAGAGGGACAGTAGCTCTTCTTTGAGCCAGGAGGTTGGACTGCAGCCCTCCAGAGATCCTTCCTAACCTATATTATTTTCTAATTCTATATAGAAGATCGCAAAGCTGAAAAAGATAGAGATGTCTAACAAGAATAAGAGGGTCATTGGGCAACACAGAAAAAGAAATAAGGAAACATGCTATGATTCTTAGGATGCATTTCTTCAGACTTCGCTAAGGTTATTTTATTGTTAGAAAGAAAATGTGTGTGGGGAAATCCACTCCAAAGCCAGACTTTTAAAAAGGAATTTAAATTTGCAGAGTCATGAAATATTTTTGCCTGTTCCGTGTCCTAATTAAAGGTTATGTCCTCTGTATCCAAAAGTGGATTCAAAGTCATGGTTTCTTTTGACCTTGTAGAGATAAAGATATGGATTAGTTGTAGCTCACAGCATGAACTGATGGTCATAGTCCATCAGATGACTAGTCAATAAAAGAAAGGTATTGGAGTATTTTGGTGGCTATTTATTATTAGTCATTATTTTTTTTATGTAAAGCTTTTCCAGTTAGTCCATGGAAGTTCACACTTCAGAGCTGATGACTTTAAGCAGTGGATGATCAAAGCAGGGCTGGCTACAGATGGAAACTCTGGGCTTGAAGTGTAGATGTCCCTGAGCATGTCCTTCATTCGGAGAAATGAATTGATAAGGAGGTAGGTACATTTTGGAATTGGCTGTCATATCTGTGAGATGGACATTGATACAAAGTCTGCATACTGGTCTCTTCATTTGATGCCCTGGATATTTCACAGATACTTGTGTAATAACTTGATGGCAAATAATTGAAAGGTTCCTATCAAAAAACAAAACAAACAACCACTGACCAACCAAGAAAACCAGCAACAAACAAACAAAAAAACAGTGCTATCATCTTTCTCTAGCACAGCCTGTAACATTGGCAAGGCTTTATGTGGCACTTGCTCTAGGGTTTGTTTGGCTCATGGGGCACAAAACCAGCCAAGGCAATGAGAGAACAGGGTTGTTCTGTGGCCAACTAGGTGAAAGGCTGCGTTTGTTGTGTGGTGCAGCTTTAACAGCACAGAGAATTTGTGTTTGATGAGAGTAGTCAGGAGAGAGGGGCAAAGATGGTGAGAAACGCAGCAGGCAATAAAGCATGGAAATTGGGATATGGAGAAGTGCAAAGCTGTTGTAGGAGGAACACATAGATGGGGTACATCTGTTCTTCAGAGTAATATAGAAATACGTAAGCCAGCAAGTAAGTGAAGGCCATCTTGCTGAGCTAGCATGGAAGGGGGAAAGAGAATGGTAGTTTAGGTATCTGCTCTGTGGTGTGCATTGAATTGCTAGTGTAAAGGAAAGAAACTGAGATTCTGAGGAACTAAAATATTAGAAAATACATTTTGTGTGTTGGTTGTCTTGCCCCTTTACAGAGTTCAGTGTAGAAGTTAGATAATATTTTTTAATATGCCTTTTAGAAAGGGTTAGGGTACCTGGAGGATGACTTTGGTAGTGTCCTACTGGTATTGTCCTGGCACTGAGAGTGGCCAGCAGTGGCACATAGCAGCACTCAACCTGGCACCAGCACACACGAGTGCGCTGCAGTTGTGCAGTGGCCCTCAGGGATGTTGGGGAAACTCCTTTCCCCCAACACAAAGAGTGAGATCCATCACTGGCTGCTTTTTAAATCTGGCAGGTTCCACAGCAGCTGGTGGGAAACAGAGCAGGTAGAAGAGAGCAGTGAGTGAAGGGCATGTGGGAGGAACATGGAGCAGGCGTTTGAAGGGCAAGGAGGATGTTTGGTTGTAGCTGAATAAAGACTAGGAATGTGTGGGCTTCAGAATGAAGCATGGGTATAGGATATACAGTGCTGAAGAGCAAGGAACACCACCCCCCTGAAAGATTTCCACTGTTGCATAATATGCAGTCTGTCTGCAATTTTTAGGATTTAAAAAGAAAAATAATTAGTATTTCCATTGACATATCCCAGCATTTTGAAGAGAATTGGTGACACTTGTCTTGGCTGAGAGCTGTCTAACTTTACAAGGCAGACAAACAAACAAAAAAAATCCAGAAGCTCCCATTATACTGCCAGCACTGGCATCAATTTCACCTTCTGCAGAGGATCTTGGATTGGCCATGTGGGACTGTCAGGTCAGGGCACAAGCTGGTCTGCATGCCAAGGAAGCAGACTACATAATCACCCTTAATTGGTATGGGAAGCAGCAGGCATTGCAAATACCCATCAGGATGAGAAAAAGGAAATAAAGGTTCTGTTTTTAGTGCTGCCTTATCAGTATAAATTAATTTGTAATAATTTATAATGAAGAGGCCATCCTACTGGTGTTCTCCTGTTAGCAGCTAGAATCAGTGGCTTCTTTCATTTTCTCTGCTCAGATTTTGCTTTGAAATGTGAAAATCTCTAAACAGTTACTGTCTTATTCCCTCAGTTACTAATCATAATTCACATATTTTGAAGGCCAAAACCACACATTTATCTTGGCTCTTCCATCCTTATAAACACAGATTTCTGGATGATTTTTCTGGCAAGATACAAACATCTCCCAAATCACAGTTTTCCTCCAATAGTCTGTGCTGTAATATATCCATTATTTCCCTCTATCATGTATATTTGTTGCATTTAAATTTTAATAGTTCCTAGGGCAGAGTACCAGAGCAATATTCCGTGCAGTTCACATGGACATATAAACACTGTTTATACGCAAAACCAAGGATTTATTGCCAATATAATTAAAGTGTCAGCAAGCCAAACAAGTAGTTCCAGGTCCAATACTTATTTTTCTAGTCCAATACTATTTCAGATCATTTCCAATAATGGTACAGTTGACAATGAAAAAGGAAACATTTCTAGTATCAACTCCTTTTTCTGGGGTTATGCTAATCCTTCCAATGTTCCTGTGGATTATAAACCTGGTGGCAGAGGTCTTACAGTCAGCTGTAATAGAGCGATCTGAAACTCTTGACTTTGGAGCTCTCCCCTGCAAGGAAAACGATGCTAAAATTGATGGTTTCCTCCTGCATTTGCTTTGTCAGAGTAACTGTTTTAATTGCTTTGGCAATGGTCTGCATATTATACATCTTCAGCTTTTCATCCTGTTCAGCCAGGAGCTGCTCCTGATCCTAACACTTTGTCCTTTAACACCTTGGTCCTCTTCTCAGCCTCGTTGCTGACATGCCACAGTGCACCTGCATGTACTTAGTGATCCCTTATCACCGAGGTCACTTGGGTATCTGAAACTGCTACAGCCACATGACTGTAGGGACACGAGGAGTTTTAATATCTCTGACCTGTGGAGATCCCCAGCCATCTAGGCTGTTAGGAATGAATTGCAGCCAGATCAGGAGACTGAAACAAAGATCATCTCCCATCTTCCCTTGGGTTTTCAGTGGTCCTTGATAGTCTGGGAAGCTGGGTCATGGCTAGAACGTGACAATAAGGAGAAATGAAGGTGGGAGTAGTGGAGGTAAAAACAGTGAGAGCACTGTAAAGAGGGAATGCTGCTGGAAAAACGGAGCAGTCACGTCTGCTTTTACCTAGGTGGAAAGCAATTCAATTAAATATAAGACTGACTCTGTTAATGCAGGTAGTCACAGCTGGATGTAGGATGTTAGTAAGTGTATAATGGCAGCTGTTTTTTCCTCGCACTCTTTATTACAAAGGCTTCATTCTTGCCTATGTGAGGCCCATTGAGATCCTGGGTACGGGAAGTGCAAGAGAAACAGCCACTGCTGACAAATGGCAGCTTGTAGCAGGACATTGAACCCCTTGCTGCCTAGACTTGGATGGTTCAAGTAGCCTGCAAGATGTCTTGGACCGAATCATCTAGTGTGGGAACAAACAAAGCCATGGATTTTATATCAGAAAAAGCTTTAATGTTAATTCCGTTACATAATTTGTCTGGGAAAATCTGTAAATAAGTTGTTAGCATCACTATTAGCTTCTGGTCCTGCTGAAATCAGAGGAGCCCTGTAAGGGGAACAAGAGTGCACTTTATCGAACTCAGTTGTGTTTTTTTGATGACTGTTAAGATCCCTTAAAACAAATTTCCCAAGGCTTGAATGTTTTTTTTTTTTTTTTTTTTCTTCTTTTCAGTTGTGGTATATAAGGAGAAGAAAACTGTGCCACCCATGTTCATAATGAGAAGCCAAACTGAAAATATTAACTAAATTTGTGACAATTATTCATTTGTGCAATAGATACTCAGAAAGAAGTAGAAATTATTCCTGCACTATTTTGAATATCATGGTTGAATTTAAGAAGATGCTAAGCATCATTTATCAATGCTTTTATGGTTATGTTTGCAAGACAGTCAGGAGCCAACGTATTAAAAAACAGCATTTATTTTTGCTGAGATTAGGAGAGAACCTTTTCCTTCATGGACAGCACTGCAGATGTGTATAAACAGAGATGCCTTACTTGAGGTATTAGCTGTGGCATTGCTAAGGGAAGGAAAAAAAAGGAAGAAAAAAAGATATTTGATCCAGTGTTTTGTGCAGGCACAGAATTCCAAGCTGGAAAGACTCGGTGTAGTAACAGGGTGATGTTCAGAATGAGGGGATGCAGTCTAGTGATCCCTTGTTTCTATGGCTACAGACAACAGTAACTGCTGTATCTGGGTCAGATGGGAAGGTGTGAGTGAAAACAAAGAAATTTGGAATCAGCAACGAGAGTTCAGAGAGAAGGCAATAAGGGAGCTGAACGTGGAGGCAGCTTTTATGTGTATGCAATGTTTTAATGTATATGCAATGTATGTGTATGAATTCCCATGATTATTCAGTAGTCTGTTTGCTGGGGGTGCTTGAAGACTCATTCTCAGCTGTGCAAGGATATCATCCTCAGCAGGGATATTATGTGATATAATGTGATACGGGGCACATCGAGCCATGGGGATGAGACGGGCTGAAGGGAGAGGCGGGAGAGACAGAAGAGAGAGGGTTGTGCTGGAAAGGGGAAACACAACCAAGAGTGATGAGGTGTCCCTAGTCCAGAAGTGGGGAGAAACAGGTTTAAAAATTGTCCTAAAAGGAAGCACCTTGGGTGTAGGTAGCGCTGCACAGTCTGTGCATCCTTCCTCTGGCGTGGCTCCTCGGCCTTTTCTGCTCTCTCCGAATCCTATCCGTGGTATTTTCTCAAATGAGCAAATAATATCAGTTCTTGTGTCTTCCCCTGGCATATAACACTGACTGCCCAGCCTCTGTCCTTTCCAACTAGCAAGCAGCGTAGGACTTGGTATTTTGATCCTTTCCCCATGCTTTTTACCTCGCAGTGCAGGACTCTGCACTTGCTTGTGTGAAACTACCTGCTGTTCTTGCCAGCCTGCCCTTGTGTCTTGCAGAGGGCCCTTTCCTACCCCCGTATCACCTCGATGTGATGCTGCACAACCGGCAAGTTGGGTCAAGCTGCATCTCTCCCCTGCTCCTGCCTGTAGGCAGAGGCAGATGAACAGCACTCACGCCAGCTCCGACACCTCAAGGAATGCAACTTGCAGCCAACCAGTCCTTAAGCAGGCCAAAATTATAAGGTAAATGATATATTCCGAATATTTCATTGTATTATATTTATTATGTTATTAGAAGGTATTATATGGTATGTAATAATAATACCTTAAATGAATACAATACACAATCATACAACCTATAATTATACAATACATAATTGTATTATAATGCATTGCACAATGCATAATTGTATTATAATGTACAATAATTATAACTGATAATGACAATTATCGATTACACTGACAGTCAACACCAATATAAATGTTATACATTGTATTATACATAATGATTTCATCCTCAGCCGCAGCAGCAGCATCACGCTATAGCCCCGAGGCTGTGTTAAGCCCCGGGCTGGCAGCTGGCAGCAGTTTTGGGCCCGTTTTCCCCAGTTCCCCGGTTCCCCGAAGCAGCCCCCGGGGTGCTCCCCCCGCGCCCGAGGGGGCAGAACGGCCGCGGGGCGGGGTGCGAAAAGGGGCGGGCACAACGCGAGCGCGGACCAATGAGCGCGGAGGAGGGGGGGGCCTCGGCGCGTAGGCAGCCAATGGGGGGCGGGCTAGCGGGACGGGGCGAGGGGCGCGGAGGTGGCCGAGCCCAGGCGGGCCGGGAGCCGGAGCCGCGCTCGCGCCCCAAGATGGAGGGCCCCGGGCCGGCCCCGCCGCCCCGCCGCTTCACCTGGGAGGAGATCGCGCAGCGCTCGGCCCGCGGGCCGCCGCCCCAGGAGCGCTGGCTGGTGATCGACAGGAAGGTGTACGACATCAGCCGCTTCCACCGGCGGCACCCCGGCGGCTCGCGGGTCATCAGCCACTACGCCGGGCAGGACGCCACGGTGAGGGGCGTCCTCAGGGGGACGGGGAGGCGCAGGGGGACCTCGCTGCTCCCTGCAGCTCCCCGCGGGGAGCTGGGGGCGGCCTCTGCTCACAGGCAGCGGGTGGCAGGACCAGAGGGGATGGCCTCAAGGTGCACCAGGGGAGGTTCGGGGTGGGAATGAGGAGACGTTTCTGCTCAGAAAGAGCGGTCAGGCGCTGGGACGGGGCGCCCAGGGACGTGGGGGAGTCACCGCCCCTGGGGTGCTCAAGGAGAGGGTGGACGGGGTGCTGGGGGACGTGGGTTAGCGGGTGATAGCGGTGGTAGGGGGTGGTTGGGCCAGATGATCCTGGAGGGCTTTCCAGCCTTAATGACAGCTCTCTGCGGAGGCATCGAGGGTGCAGGGTGCTGCTGGGGCTGGGGGGGGGGGGGGCTGGCATCGCTCCTTCCCTTCTGAAGGAGTAACTGAGATGTGTGCAGGTACGGTGTCTGTGCCTGGCTGTGGAAATCCAGGGAAAATCAGTCAGTTTTAGGACACAGGCAGTCGGAATGCTCCTGCTTTATGCATAACTGGCCACAGACCAGATCTGAAAAGAAACACCTGAGCTTGCTGCTGTGTGCGCAGGGAGAATGATTGTTTGCAGCTATCGACTTAGCTTCTTAAGAATTATTCCTTGCAAGTCTAAGACCTAGCTCCTTGAATAATGATTGCTTGCAACTGTAGTAGCATGGTAAGCCCCTAACTTCGAAAAGCCAGCACAGTGTTTCTACGAGATTGTAGGGGGGTGAAATCTCTTTGAAAAATCGTTTTTATCTGAATGCCAAAGGTGAGTTATCATTGTTATAGCTGAAAGTGGGTCTGTGTGGTTCCTCTGTTTGTCTGCTTTTGTCTTTCCCCCTCAGAATAAAAAAAGCATGCATTTCTCCAGGTGTAAGTAACTGGACGCTAGGGCAGGTATGGGATGTGAAGCTCCATCTCGAGTGCTTTGCTGGACTGCATTTCAATTCCTTTTTGTCCCTTTTGAGGCTAGACACTAAGCAGAAAAGAATGGCACTTGAGACTTAGTGCTTTCCTTCACTCCTTAATATCTGTATAGTGTAAAGCCAAAGATAAGATGTGAATTTGCACCTACTTCACGAGGTCAGGACGTGCACATGCATTTTGTAAGCTCCGTTGCCGTTGTGTGATCAGAAACATGTTGCTCGTAGTGGCTGCCAGCATGTAGGGCTGAACGCAGCCGGGTGGTATGATTGTAGACGACTGCATTCTTTAGGCATTATGATCTGTGTCGCTGCTGGGTGCAACCGAACTGCTGACCTCTCAGGAACCTGAGCCAAGTAAATTCCATTAAAAATAAAAAATAAAAAAAATCTCCCCCCTAAAAAAAAAAACAACACCCAAAAACAAGTAAAGAAAGAACACTTTTCCTTCTAGTTTGCCAAGTGCTACTACAGTGCTCTGATTTCTAGAATGCATTTGTCTGTTTCTCAGCCTCGCATTGAGCCTGCTCTGCCAGGTTTTACAGCCTGCACTGATTGTAATGATTGGTCTAAATGTGTGGTACCATCCTTCTCTGGCCGGCCCACATACACCTCCCTTTTTTTTTTTCTCTTTCAGTGAGAAAATGCAAATGAACATTCCTCTCTCTTCTTTCCCTCCTTTATTCACATTTCCTCCTTTATTCACTTCTTTCCCTCCTTTATTTACATATGTGATGCTACACCTGAAGTGCAACAGAACTGACCCGGAGCTAGCTGCATCAGCCTCCTTTTGAACCCATTTCTTGACTAGAGATCTTTTAAAGGAAGGATGGGCCTTGGAGTATGTGGTTGAGATGATCTTGAGATTCAACAGGACATGACATTTTAAGATTCAGAAGTTAGATGGAAGTGAACCGATGTTTCTTGGTGTTCTGTACACAGAATGGTTTGGGTTGGAAGGGACCTTAAAGACTAACTCCAACCTTGTGCCACGGGTGGGGACACCTCCCACCAGACCAAGTTGCCCAGAGCCCAATCTAGCCTGTCATCAAACGCTGTCATCAAACACTGCCGTGGATGGGGCACCCACAGCTTCTCTGGGCAACCTGTGCCAGTGCCTCACCACCCACATTGTAAGGAATTTCTGCCTAATATCTAATCTAAATCTACCCTCTTTTATTTTAAAGCTAATACCCATTGTCCTATCACTGCACGTCCTGACTAAGAGTCCCTTCCCAACCTTCCTGTAGCCCCCTTTAGGTACTGGAAGACTGCTGTAAGGTCTCCCCAGAGCCTTTTCTTCTCCAGGCTGAACAACCCCAACTCCCTCAGCCTGTCTTCATAGGGAGTGGTGCTCCAGCCCTTTGATCGTCTTTGTGGCCCTCCTCTGGACTCGTTTTAATATGTCCATGTCTTGTGCTGGGGGCCCTATCATCCATCATCACAGCATCCATACAGAAACTGATACAGAGAATTCAGCTACCAGTGATCATTTATGGTGTGAGGAAAGCAGTAAGATTTGTGGCAGAAGTATCTGGTCCAGCCAGATCCATTAGTTGGGTTGCTTTCTACTAAGTGTCATGAAATACCTTTCTTTTGCCATCACCTAAAGTGCTGTTTTTCTCATCCTCATCCTTTATCTGTATTTCAGGATCCTTTCATAGCATTTCATCCTGACAAGGCACTGGTGAGAAAGTACATGAGCCCCCTCTTGATTGGGGAGTTGGCACCAGATCAACCCAGCTTTGAGCCCAGCAAGAATGTAAGTATCTTAAAAACCTGTTATTTGTGTCAAAACTCTGCTGTTTACTTTCTCTTACTGGCAGCCTGAGATCCCTGTACATAAGATAGTGATACTTCATCACTAATAATAGTGGTAGTGTCTTCCCCTTGACTTAATGTCATTATTAGTGGCCCAGGGTTTTGGGGCCTCTAAGCCACGTTCTTATGTAGCCTTCCCAATGTAAAGTGGCAGAGGAGCTGCACTCCAAATCACAGGTATGTAAAGGAAAATCAGGCTGGCAGAAGATTTCCTTTATTATTGCAGCATCTGTCACCTGTGGGAGGGAATTGAGAGGGAAAATAAGTCAGCTAAAGAAACTCTTCATTGTCACAGAGGTACTTGTGTACTCAGGGGTCATAAAATAGCTACTGAAGGTTTGTCTCTTAAGTGACTGACTCTCAGCGTTAACCCATTGCCACAGTTGCTCCTTGAGAGGGGAAACAGAGCTCCTCTTAGGGTTCTTGAGGCATTTCAGGCCAGCATGTGCTCGCTCTTGGCTCTCCCTGCAGAAAAAGCTGGTGGAAGATTTCCGTGAACTCCGTGCAACTGTTGAGAAGATGGGACTTCTCAAACCCAACCGCACCTTTTTCATGCTGCATCTCTGTCACATCTTGTTGTTGGATGTTGCAGCTTGGCTCACCATCTGGTATTTTGGATCATCCACAGTGCCTTTCCTCATCTCTGCAGTGCTTTTAGGCACTGTCCAGGTAAGCAACTAGGCACTGAAATGGAGGGAAAAAAAATCAGCCCCAGAAACACCAAAAGCCAGTCTTTGGGAATGAGGTCCACGTTGCCATAAGCCCAGGGGAAATCTTGATCTTCATGGACTTTTCCAAATTCTGCTTCTTCCTGAGTTCCACGGAGGGGGCAAAGTTACAGTACCATGACATGATTTTTAGGTAGAGTGGGCTTCCCGCTGCTTTTTGCTTTCCGTAGTCTGTCAAAGCCCTCCTTATTCCCAGCCTTCTTCATTCTGCGTAAGCCATGCTACGCTTCTGAGGTCCCTTGTGTCAGAACTCTAAGGAACTGTGCATGAGCCAAGTTGCTGTGTTCCCATGGGAACCTACAGTGAATTAGAGAGAGAGCAGAACAGCTCTGAAAGCCCCAGCTATTTCTTCTGTGGCCAGCTGATCCTCTTGGAATTACAAGTACTCAGAGGAGGCTGCAGCAAGCTGTTCCTTAAAGGAAACTTCGTTGCCAATTTCAGTGCAGTTTTGTAAGAGAATAAAAGCTGTTTCTTAGCTGCGTTACATTTTTCCTGATGATTCTTTCCTCATGAAAACAACCGTCTGTGAGCAAAAGTCGTTAGGCAGAGTCTGGACTGCACTGGTATACAGTAATTGGTAATTGCTTGGATGGGGTATCAGTAATGGAAATGCTCCTCGGTGACAGAGTGTGCTCTTGTTAGCCAGTGATAAAGTCACGAGGAGAGTGGGAATTGTAAGTGAAGAGAACCCCCTTTTCAGAAGTTTCCAGCTCTTCTTTTTTTCCCAGCAGCATTTTTGTTTGTTTGTTTTGCTCCCCTTCCAGGCCCAGGCTGGCTGGCTCCAGCATGATTTTGGACATCTTTCAGTCTTCAGCAAATCCAGATGGAACCACTTGGTGCATAAATTTGTGATCGGCCATCTGAAGGTGAGCAGCCAGTGCTGAGAGTGTCTGCCACAGACTAGCCTAAGAGTCTCGACTGTCAAAAACAAGCTCAGTATAAGAAGGAAGGAAATACAAGGAACTACTTGGGAGGGAGGACTAAGGGCAGAAGATACAATTTTTTAATGGTATTATATTCTCATCCCTTCCTGCAGGGAGCACCAGCCAGCTGGTGGAATCACCTCCACTTCCAGCACCATGCTAAACCCAACTGCTTCCGAAAGGACCCTGATGTTAACATGCACCCCTTATTTTTTGCTTTGGGAAAAACACTCTCTGTTGAGGTGAGTCCTGGTGAAGTCTGTGAGGTCGCAGCATGCAGCTCTGGAAAGCTGCAGAGAGCTGGGAGAAGAGTGACCAATTGGTTTGGTCTCAGTATTTCAGGAATTTGTTGAAAGTGCTTCTTGGCTTTAGTGGCCTGTAAAAAAACAAGAAGAAACGAAACCCTGACACAGCAGTAACTACCATGTACTTAATGCTGCAGCAGTTTTCTATGGTTTTTTTTTTTTTTTTTTTTTCCTTAGTACATTCTTGCTGTGGGTTGAAATTTTCCAGATTTTCTCTGAAGGTTTTACAAAACCACATGCTTCTGTAAAATGAGTACATCCAGAAAATGGCTTCTGTAATATAATTAACACCGTTAGAGTTGACCTGCTATTTTATGTAGTACTACTTTGCCTTCCACTAGTCCCTAATATTCCTTAGTAATCCTTCTGAGATTTTTATATTCTTAAAATTTCAGTAAAAGTAACTCTTAAAATAAGATGAAATATTCATCATAATTACAGGTTCATATATCTCTGAGAGACCTGCAATTGCAGGAAGATAAAGTTGCAAGTTTTTCTCTTTAACAATGTAAGACTGACTAAGGGTAGTTTTTTTGGGAACTGAAGCACCAGTTCACAACCAAGGATTTTGTGGAACTTTTACACTTACTGATCAAAGAAGCTATTTCAGTGGTTTCTGTCTGTCAGTGAGTGTCGGACTGGGTCTGACATGGAGTCCAACTCTATTTCTAGTGCAACTCTAAAATCAGTTGAATGGTTTTAGCATTTGCTGCTCCTTTTTTTTTTTTCCCCTAAAAAAAACAAGTTACCTAAATGCGTTATTTATTTGCATTATTTAATACATGTTATTGTCACCTGGCTTAAATTCTCTGATTTGCATTGAAATTAAGGGTCTGAAAATGTGATGGGTATCACGTTTTAGTTCTTAGATGTGCGCTATGTGGATAAATACTTAACTTCAGGTATGTGTATAACTTGAGATGAATCCTTACACACTCTAAGTTAAATACATTAAATCCAGCACAGCGATGTATATACCTGACAACAGAGCTGTAAAAATGCTTTCAGAATCAGAACCTAACCCTCCAGTCTTCATGATTAATTCAAATGGGGATCATAATCACAATGATCACTAGAACCATCACAAAAGAAGAGGCAGGAACATGTGGCTGCTGGTAGCAGCTCCACAAATGTTGAAAAGAGGGCTGCTGTTCAGAATGAGTTTGGACATGTGCAGGGATGTACTGGAGTCCCTCGGGGAAGTCAGTGATGTGACCTGTTAGGTTTATACAGTGAACACTGAAAAATTAGCAGTCTTAGAGGGAGGATAATCTGTTCACCCGTGTTCCTGCAGACACAGTTTAATGTCTAGGTGCAAATTTCTCTGCTTTGTAGACTAATTATAAGTAGGTGGGAGGTCTGCACGCTGTCTTTGTTACTAGTATCACAGGTTTTTCTTTTTAATGGAGCTCTATCCTGGCAGCAAACTGTTCTCTGTGCCTTGTGTGGTTTTTGAAGTGAATGTTGTTGAGCAACTGTGCCCTCTGTAGGGAAAGAGCTTCCAGTGCACTTTGCTGTTTGTGGTGCAAGGGACTACCCAACCTATTGTGCATCCAGCGCATGGTGAGAAGGTTTTTGGAAAATATATCATAGTCATAGACTGAAGTTCCAGTGCAAAATGAAGCCAATGGCATGGTGGTATGATGGTATGGTATGGTTTGGTAGGATACCTGTTTCAAAGGTTTGGAGATATCTAAGTATGCATTTCTTGGAGAAAGTAGATAGGAGTGTGTACACAAATGTCTTTAGATGTCTTTGTGGCCTGAAGAGTTTACTTATTTTAACAGCTTGGTGTCCAAAAGAAGAAATTCATGCCTTATAACCACCAGCACAAGTACTTCTTCATCAGTGAGTAACCCTACCTTTATGCAGTTCTATGGACAGCATTTGCTCCAGCCCTTAATTTTCCAGTTTATCTCAATGTTTTCATCACACTGGCATGGTTAATGTCTCTGCAATCTCTTTCTTTCTTCTAGTTGGTCCCCCAGCTCTGGTGCCTCTTTACTTCCAGTGGTACATATTCTACTTTGTGGTACAGAGGAAACAGTGGGTGGTAAGTTAGCTCCACTTTGCCAGTGGTGACTTTTCCTAGTTCTGTGCATACGTTTCAGTGTAGGAAATGAGGCGTTACTGGGAGCAACTCTGAGCTGTTTATCTCTGTGGCAAGGAGGTGGGGTATGTGATCAGGGAAATAATGTTTGCTGGGGGAGAGTGTCTACCTCCCATGCAGCCCCTCTCTTCTATAAAGATCCATTCACAGCTGGGTAACCAAAGGTATTCCCAGAGGGAACTGACTGATGTAACAGCCAGACCTCTCTCCATCATATTTGAAAAGTCCTGGCAGCCAGTTAAAGTCCCTGGTGACTGGAAAAGGGGAAACATCACTCCCATTTTTAAAAACGATAAAAAGGAGGACCCTGGGAACTATAGACTGGTCAGCCACACCTCTGTGCCTGAAGAGATCTTGGAACAGATCCTCTGTGAAGCTATGTTAAGGCATATGGAAGGTAAGGAGGCATTTTGAGACAGCCAGCATGGTTTTCCCAAGGGCAAATCGTTCCTGACCAATCTAATGGCCTTCTGTGATGGAGTGACCACATCAATAGGCAAGGGAAGAACAACTGATGTCATCTACCTGGACTTCATTGACGTGGTCCCACACAACAGTCTAGTCCCTAAATTGGAGAGAGATGAATCTGAAGGGTGGGCTGTTTGGTGGATAAGGAGTTGGCTGGCTGGCTGCATCCAGAGAGGTGCAGTCAAAAGTTCAACATCTCAACCTGCAGGGGAAGATCAGCGATTAGTGCTGTCCCTCTGGGGTCCACGTTGGGACCAGTACTATTTAATATCTTCAGTAATGAAGTTTTATCTGTTTCCTGTGTTACAGGACCTGGCCTGGATGCTGACCTTCTACATCCGATTCTTTCTCACCTACCTGCCCTTGCTGGGTGTGAAGGGTATCCTGGGGCTTCATCTGTTGGTCAGGTATCATTCAACTTCAAATTGCTTCATTTCTTCTACTTGGTTCCCTTCATGTCAGCCCTTCTTCAGCCTCCTGGTTATCGTTTCCATCTGCTCTCTATTTTTCTGCCCGCTTATTTCTTTCAGCGAGACAGAGGCGGTTGGTTTGGCATGTGCTTGTAGAAGGTCTGCATAGGCCTCATCTACTGATAAGATGTTTGGGGTTCCTGGTGTTAACTTTATCAAACGATGACCATCTTAAATGAATAAAAGTGTTTTGTACTGACTTGTTATGGCACAGGTTTGAGGTTAGTGATGTTTTTGTGTGTGTTTTGTGTGCACAGGTTCATAGAGAGTAACTGGTTTGTCTGGATCACACAAATGAATCACATCCCAATGCACATTGATTATGATAAGAACGTGGACTGGTTCTCTACCCAGGTAAGACCTTCTTTACAGAGAGCTGTGACTTTGAATGATAGAGTTTATTGATCGGGGTACGTAACTCTCTTGGGTATTGCCCAAGAGAGTTGATCAAAGCAGTGATGAGAGCTGATAGCACAAGCTGCTTATGTTTTCTTCTCACTGTGTGAAGTGAGTGATATGTGCAAAGAAAGTAGGCAGAAATGGGATGGAGGCTTCAGATGCTAAACAGATCTCTCAAGGAGAAGAACCAGAGATGCTACAGTGGTCTTTTGATGGAGATCTTCCCATCCACGAAAGATAGATTTTTCTGTGCTTTGTCTCATTTCAGCTCTGAAGACATTACACAGTTTTTTTAAAGTGAGAGATGTGAAGGGACCTGTACAGTGAGTTATGGTTGCTTATCTTACTGGGGAAGTCAAGTCTGTTATAAATTACGTCCCTAACAATCATATACTACAGCATAACCATCTACATTGACTAGAGATGGCTCTTGGACTTGCTATATTCAATTGGGAGGCATGTGATGATAAGGAACTTGTACCTTCTCATTGTTGTCTGACAAACATAAGAGAAGGAGTGTTCCTAAAAAAAAACACTTAAATGTTATCTTTTTTTTTTCCTCTCAGCTCCAGGCAACCTGTAATGTTCATCAGTCCTTATTCAATGACTGGTTTAGTGGACATCTGAACTTCCAAATTGAGCACCAGTGAGTTGAAGCATGGGTTGGGGATGTGAAAGAATTTGGGGGAGTGCTAGTTACAATAGACCTAAAGAGCCTACAAGGTCCATCTTTCTTTATCAGCTAAGACAAGAACAAAGGAAAATGGGGGTAAATTTTGCGTTCATTATATGGGGAGGAAATGGGAAGTCCAAATGATGGTCATAAACTTTTTGGAGCACTGGGGAGCACCAACACCCCTTTAGCTATGAGTAGCGTGGAATTGCCAGCTTCCTGGTTAGTGCTGATACTGAGCGAAGTGCTGTGAGAGGGGCTGCTACAGAGCACTAATGGCTATAGGCATAGAGGGAGGTTGAGTGTCTCTCCTAAGCATAGGTGCAGAAGAGGTGTAGGAATTATTTGGGACAACGGATGCCATCAGAATCACCATATTCTCTTCCACAGCCTTTTTCCTACAATGCCTCGACACAATTACTGGAAGGTGGCCCCTTTGGTGAAGTCCCTGTGTGCCAAACATGGCATTGAGTACCACTGCAAGCCGCTGCTCACCGCCTTTGCAGATATAGTGCAGTACGTATCAACCCAATGCATTCCCTAGGTGAAGGGCTGTCCAATGTTACAGAGTGAACAAATGAGACGTGTGGGAAGTGGAGAGGCAGCCAACTTGAATCGTAGAAGAATTTCTGTGAATAGCTGTAGATAGCATGGCTGGCTGTGAAAGGGACTGGAAAACTGTGCAGTCATGGCATTGGCTTCAGTAGCAGCAGGAGAAGGTATCAGTATGAATGACCTAACGGAGAGCCCTTTTTCTTTGCTTATGCTTTCAGTCAGTAGGATGCCAGATCTAGTGCCTCGGTCTCTGAGGACACTGCAGGGAAAGAGATGTTTTCTGAGAGATGAGTTTCAACTGTCATTCATGCTCTTTTGTTACCCTTTCTGTCCCTCCCTCATCCTCCCTGGTATTTCATTTTCCCCTTGAAAAGTCATAGAATAATAGAATATCCTGAGTTGGAAGGGAGCACAAGGATCATAGAACACAAGGAGTGGCTCTGCACAGGACCACTCAAAAATCAGACCATATGTCTGAGAGCACTGTCCAAATGCTTATTGAACTCTTAGAGGCTCAGTGCTGTGACCTCTTCCTTGGGGAGGCTGTTCCAGTGCCTGACCACCCTCTCAGCAAAGAAAAACATTCTTAAAACATTCTGAGGCCAAGCTGGTGCACAAAAAAGCTTGAAGAGGGAAACCCGCCTCCTTTTGCCTGTCCTTCAATAGCACGTGCTTCTCTTCTCCCATGCTTGCTCCTTTTGTTTTAATTCTACTTAAGTTGTTTGCTTTAACCCACCAGTCTTTGTCTGATGTAGACCATGTGGTTTGTTTCTTCTTCATGTTTTCCAAGAAGCTGTAGACTACATTGCCTAGTCTCTAAGGATTTCTTTTGCTTAATTTATAGATGGGAATTCATCCCACGAGGTTATGTTCCCTGGATGCTGTATTTCATTTTCTTGCTTCTCAGGAATTGTGGTTCTCTCTTGGCAGCTCTTTGAAAGATTCAGGAGAGCTCTGGTTAGATGCCTATCTACATAAATAAGAAGCAGCGGATCCTTACAGAGGAATTCCCCACCGTTGTTGCCTCCTGTGGTGATCACCTGGAAGATACTGCACAAAGGAGAGAGAGCTGGCTAAGCCAGAGGTGGGGAGATGACACAGCCTAATTCTAGTGATGAATGTGATTTATAGGACTTTTTTTTTTTTTTTTAAAAGGTGTGTTCTTAATTCTTCTTGTGCTTTTTTGATTTCTCTTCTCTGGGGTTGAGATACAAGGAAGAGTAGAATGGAGGAGCTTATGTTCCATCAAGCTGGAGAGACTTCTTTGAGACTGGGAACAGATTGCCTTCTATCTGCTGCTGCGGCATTTACTGAGTATATAGGAGGGAAGTTTCTTAAGTAACATAGCGAGGTGGCTCTAGTTATGAATGTAGTAAGAAAGTTGAGACAATATGCGATGGGAGTTAGTGAAATGTGGAGGCAAAAAGAAGAAATTATGTAGCTGCTACACTTTAAAAAACCCACGCACAGTTAGCAATAGCAATGGAAGTACCCAGACTAGGGGGGGCAATAAGGGGTATATGAGAGCTCATGCCTATCTGTATGTGTACAGGTGAGGAGGAAAAAAAGGTGCAGGCAGCAGTTCTGTAGGAATAAGCATGAAGAAATTAGAGACCTAACTAAGGCAGAGAAACAGGAAAGAACAGGTTATTCCCCAGGCCTGTAAATGTGAGAGCTTGGCATGCCATTGTCTGTGGGAATGGCCCCCTGCACATCTCTTCTGTGCCTCTGAGTTATTTGCCCATTTGTAATTTCCCATGGAGTCTCTGCAAGTGTTCTTCATAGTGCCATACTTTTGTGTTACTGAACCAATTACTGAAAGTGAGAAGAGACAACAGAAATATGGAACGCCCGTGCTCACAACTCAACCTTAGGGATCCCTAAGGAAGCAAAAGGATAATCAGTCTGTTGGCCACCTGAAGCTTCACTTATTTTTGAAACTCTGGTCAAATGGATAACTTGTTAAGCAGAGAGAACTCTGGAACTTCTGGCCCAGGGAGTATGAGGTGTTCTTGTCTTACCTGCAGACAAATTTAATTGAGTTGTAAAAACGTTAGGGTTTAGGATACTGTTTAAATTATTTTTAACTACTCAACCAGCAAAAGTCAGCAGGCTGCATACCCTTAGGCACACATCAGCCAAAATATCGCTGAACTTTCTCTGTTGGATGATGCGCATTCAAAACGCCCCACAGGGGCATGCACTGTGTGATCTATTGTAATTAGCCTTAGTGCCTTCCCTGGTGTCTTTTCCTTTACTACACAAAATGGGATATAGCTCTTGGCATACCAGTAATGAAGATGTTTCCATTACCTTTTTGTCTTTAAGCCTTTAGCTTTTTTCTCTGTGTGTTCTGGAACCAATCCTCTTTTTCTATTGTCTCTCATGTAGATGAACAAGGTAATTTTCCACCTGTTTGGTGTTCTCTTCTTTGCCAATCTACTAACTGTTAATACAGTGTTCCTGACAGCTTTCCATGACCTGTTACCTCAGTAACAGATGGCTTAGAGTCTGAAATGGGCTGATTTTGAGGAAGATAATGGTGCCTTCCCTGGTCAATGTTGAAAAGGAGTGTGGCTTGTGAGGGAATAGAAGAAATGCATCTCTTCAGGCCAAGGTTATTGTTAAATGCAGAAAAAAATGTAATGGAAAAAATAAAAATATCATTAAATCATTTATAAATGTTGATTTAAAGACTACAAAGAAAATGGGCCAACAAAGGCCCAGCTGAGGCCCCACAACTCTTTACCTTGTTTTTCCTTGTGTGTTTCTCTCCCTCTTCTTATTAGAACTATTAATGGAGGAAATAAAATTCCTTACCTTGCTAATTACTGCTGCCATCACAGTAAAATGTCGGTGCAAGATTCAGCACTCTTTAAAATGTGGAATAAATGTCCACAGCTGCAGAAAGAGAACTGTCATAAACCTCAGCATTTGTATTTCAGGGGAAGGGAGCACTTAATTAGCTTTGTCCTTTGTAACTTGTGTGAAGTATGCAGTACAAATAATAAACCAAAACAAATCTTACCAAAGCAAAACCATACACTAGTTCTTCCACCAGGATGATGAGAGGTAAAAATGATCCCTGACTCCTAAAAGTTGCACTACTATGTATGTAGCAATGTACATGTTCTATGAAATCAAGAACTGTTCTAAGGACATTCCTTCAACAGGCTGTTAGCTCTCAGGTGAAACTTCAGAGTGGCTCTGTTTATCTCACAGCAGCAGGAGCAAGCCTCATGGCTTTGGCTGTTCTTTATTTCCTGGGCAGCATCACCCAGTTGTGGAATGGAGAGTGGGTAAAAGATTGATGTTTGACTGCATTTTAAATCATTTCAGCACATAAGAAATCATTTTTGAAGATCTCTTTTGCTGAGCACTGCCAAAAGTTTTCTCTGACCTTGGAGTATTGGCCATAGGCCACAAAAGGCAAAAGTCTTGTTATGTTAGGACAGCTGTTGTTTAATGTCTCAGCTTGATAATGGAATATCCTGGGCTAGGCTCTTCATGCACATGGAAGAAGTTGGACAAGGCTGTTTTCTGAAGATCCTCTAGAGGGGCTGCATTTTCTTAACTAACTCAAGTTTCACAGCACTGAATTTTGATTACTGGATGAAACCACCCAGATTATCCTGGCAGCAAGTGGAGCTAGAATGCTATGTCTTGTATTTTGGCTGTAATTAACAGGATTGGAAGTAAAGTTCACTTCTGCTTTTTTCTGTGGACCAGTGAATCTTTAATTCAGACATGTAAGTAGAATGGTTTCAAGAGGCAAGAAAGGAACTTTTCAAATATGTATAAAGATGTGAGTACTTGCAGCATATTTTGGAGGCTTCAGCTCAGTACATGAAGCTTTCTTAGAAAGTGCTTATCAGATGGATTGTGACAAGAGAGGTAAGTAGGAAAAAATGTGCTTGTATGTCAAATAAGCTGTAAGTATTTACCAATGCTGAAGTGGTGGTGTTGCCCAGCACATGGCTTTTTATCTTGAATGCACAGAGTCAGAACATTAATATCTGGATGTTCAATTTTGAAAACTCAAATTTAAGCTACCCCCAGGGCTAGGATGACCTAAGAATTAACAGTTTTGAAGACAGTCTAAGTTCCATTTAGTGCCTAAGACTTTGGAGGCTCTTCTGTCTTCTCTGTCCCTGTAAAGAGGAATCATCCACAATACAGTAAATCAATTGCCCAACTGACCAGGGAAAATAACATGATGAACTGATTCACATCCAAAAGGGTAAGAGCAAAAGGGAAGCTGAATCCAGATGAGTAGTTCTGCATACACTGAATTTGCTAGAAGCAATCCAGGACAGCTTAAGTGGATAAATAAGTTCTATGACAACTCTTCAGTTTTTGTGATCAGTTTTGGCTGTTTAAATTCCATAGTGGCAAACTCCTCTGAGACATCTGATATTGAAATTTTATATTATCAAAGTAGAAGTCCCAAACCCCTTTTAATTTCTTTGAACATGCACTGGAATACACATTTTAGGAACACAGTCTTGCCATTTAGTGGAATCCCTTTCAATTCATACATGAAAGATGAAACCTAAGCACTGCAGAACAGCCACTTGATGGCAGTAAGGCATCGAAAGGGACACGGGACATCGCTGCCTCACAGAGAACTGAAGTTTGAGCGTTCAGTTGTGCTGTTATTCTACTGATCACTTAAAGGAAGTAACCGTGAAATTAATTATAGACTCGATCATTTAGGTTGGAAAAGACTTTCAAGATCATCAAGTCTTGTTAACCTGACCTACCGAGTCACATCAGTAAACCACATCCTTTAGTGCCAGATGCACATCTCTTAAATACCTTCGGGGATGGGGGTCCACCACTACACCGGGCAGCCTGTTCCAATTTTTGCTCACCCTCTTCATGAAGACATTCATACTAATCCAGTGTAAACCTCCATGGTGCAACCTGGGACAATTTCCTTGCATTTTGCAAGGCAACTTGCCACCTGAGAAAAAAGGCTGACATCCTCGCTGTTCTGACTGCCTGTCAGGAAGTTGTAGAGAGCAAGGAGATCTCCTTTCAGCCTCCTCTTCTCCAGCCTAAACAAATCCAGCTCCCTCGGCCGTTCTCATAAATGTTACTATTTTTCATCTACTTTCAGGACTCTCTTTTTCTCCATATCCTTCTCTCCCTCTCCACTGAAGCTTTGGAAGACATGGGAGGAATCAGGCAAGTCTAGTCTAGCTGCCTACTAGGAGGGGCATAGAAGTTGTTCTGTGCTTTAGGTTAGAATACACATCTTTAAGGTTAAAACTGCCTAAAAATGAAGCGTTTTGGCTCCCACTACAGCCATTGGAGGTAAAGGGGGCCCTTTCAGATGCTCTTTTAATGAAAAACTTAAGAGAAATACGATGAATTACTTCTGGAGATGCTTGCTGCTCTTGAGGCTCCGTAGGAAGAATGCATACAACTAGTTCAGACTAGATGGAGCTCTTTGTTTTTTACTGCTAAGGTTAGGTGACTATTACTGTCAGAACTCAGTTCTGTGGGGAGAAGAGTGTTTTTACTGATACATGTTTCTTGACATGTAAGAGGTGTTGCTAACTTTTAGTGAAGGTGAGCTCTGGAGAGCCCAAACCTATCCTGTATAGGTGCCAAAGGCAGCAGTTTTCTATTCTGTGCGGACAGCAGGGGCTTAGGACCTCTGAATCATAGAATCATTCTTGTTAAAATGGACATTGGGAAGTCTTCTAGTCTGACCTCCTTCCCAAAACAGTGTCATTACTGAGTTCAGGCAAGGTTGCTTAGTTCAGTGCTTTGTTCAGATGGGGCTGGAAAACCTGCAGGGGCAGACTCAGCAAGCCTTGTGGGCAACGTGAAAACTTCTGTCAGGACCTCCCTTGTTTCAGGGTAGTACCTGCTCCTTTCCTCACACTGCTCAAAATCCTACACAGGCATAGAAAAAGGAGCCCTCAGTGATAGACATAAGCCCTGGTAAAAAGCACATGGAGGTAAACGGAGTGACCCTGGCTGCTTCCTTGGAGTGCTCCCATTCAGAATTGTGTCCGCCTGGCTCATTGCTGAAATAGAGCCTTATTTCTCTTAAAAGGTAAGAAGAACAACACCCTTTGTCCTGGTTTCAGTTGGGATAGAGTTAATTTTCTTTGTGGTAGCTGGCATGGTATGGATTAGGTTGAGAATAATTCTGATAAAGTGTTTTAGCTGTTGCAGAGCAGTGCTTACACTAAGTCAAGGACTTTTCAGCTTCTCATGCTCTGCTGCCAGTGAGGTGTCTAGGGGTGCACAAGAAGCTGGGAGGCGACAGAACCAGGACAGCTGACCCCCAGCTGGCCGCAGGGATATCCCATACCACACGGCATCATGCTGAACGATAAAACGGGGGGGAGTTGGCTGGGGAGGGTCGCAGCCGCTGCTCGAGGATAGGCTGCTCAGTGGGTGGTGAGCAACTTCACTGTGCATCACTTGCTTTGTATATTCTTGAGTAGTTATTTTTTTCCCTTCCTTTTCTGTTCTATTAAACTGTCTTTATCTCAGCCTAAGAGTTTTACCTTTTTATTTATTTATTTATTTATTTATTTATTTTTCTTTTCTGATTCTTTCCCCCATCCCACTGTGGAGAACTGAGTTAATGGCTGTGTGGTGCTTAGCTGCCTGCCGGGTTAAACCACAAAACCCTCCCAATGCGTATCTTAAACTCCATTTGAGGAGAATCAGCCACTGGTGGGAAATGCGATCCATTCTGCTTTTCTGGTCCTTCCTAATTATCTCTCTTATTTAAGTTGATGTCTGCACTGAGAACAAGTCACAGCATCAGGTAAGTGGACTGTCCACTAGGTAAAGGGGCAGTCAAAAAACAGGAGAAAATATCAGACTCCTTGACGCCTTAGCAGAAAATATTGACTTCTTAATACCTATGAGGTCTGGTTGTGGTTTCAGAAGAAATGGTGACTCCTATCTTTAATATGGTGCAACGCTGATATAAGGCAAGTAAGAGAGAACAGTAGTCCTAGAATGGTGTGAAAGGAAGATGGGGATAAGACTAATCAAGACGGAAAGCAGAGCAACTTCAATGTAGGTGGTTTTTTGTTGTTGTTGTTGTTTGTTTGTTTTCTGAAGACTTGCTGTCCTTGTTCCAGAAACTAATCCTTGGGTTCTTCCATGGTTATCAACAGCACTGTGAATGTTAGCAGAAGGTGAAGCGAAGGACAAGAAAAAAGATGGCTCTTTTTACTCAGGATATCTGCTTTCTCACAGAGTGTGAGCTGCACTTTTTTCCTAACAGAAGAGAAAATATGAGTCGTGGAACATCTTGTCTGTTCTAATCTAATTAGTTTTTCTCATTAAGCCAGAAACAGGGTAAGTAGTTTTGCTTTCTGTCAAATATTTAACTCTACAGCTATCCAAAATCAAAATCAACTACTAAGTAAATAACCACTCTAATTTTATCTAGATTGAACATCTGCTTCTGTATCAAATTTATCACATATGTGTTTCCATGCCTATCTCATGTTACTCCAACATCAATATCTTTATTAATGACGTAGACAGGAGGATCGAGTGCACCCTCAGCAAGTTTGCAGATGACACCAAGCTGAGAGGTGCAGTTGACAGGATAGAAGGAAGGGATGCCATGCAACGGGGCCAGGTCAGGCTTGAAAAGTGGGCCAATGTGAAGCTCCTGAAGTTCAACAAGGCCAAGAACAAGCTCCTGCACCTGGGCTGGGGCACTCCCAAGTATCAGTACAGACTGGGGGATGAATGGATTGAGAGCAGCCCTGCAGAGGAGGGCCCCAGAAATGATGAGAGGGCTGGAGCATCTGTCCTACAAAGAAAGGCTGAGAGAGCTGGATTTGTTTAGCCTGGAGAAGAGGAAGCTCCAGGGAGACCTTACTGCAGCCTTTCAGTAAGTAAAGGGGCTTGTAAGAAAGATGGTGATTCTTTATCAGGGCAGGTAATAACAGGACAAGGGATAATGGCTTTCAACTAAATGGAGGTAGATTTAGATAAGACATCAGGAAGAAATTCTTCACTTGGAGGGTGGTGAGGTGTTGGCACAGGTTGCCCTGGGAAGCTGTGGATGCTTCTTCCCTGGAAGTGTTCAAGAGTGGGGCTTTGGGCAGCCTGATCTGGGGCAATATGTTCCTGCCCATGGAAGAAGTTTTTGGAACTAGATGAGCTACACCGCAGCCCCAGCCAGCACAGGGCAGCAGTATGATGGCAGCACAGGTCAGGGCAGAGGCCTGCCCTAATTCCGGGCAGAGTGCTATAGCCACCCAATTCAACACAGGAATGGTGTGTGACTATGTTACTCTGGTGCTTCACCAAGGTAAAACTCCTTTTTTGCTACTGATTTTTATCTATTTTAAATACGTGTGCAGTGTTTCAGTGCATTTTACAGATGTGTCCTTGGTTACTACAATAGTACAATGTCATCACGAAAGCCATTAAATATTCCAGAATAGCAGGATGAAAAATTTCCATGATGTAATCGGCACCAGAAATTGTCCTCATTTCCACAGAGCTTGATGAACTCTGTCAGGGCTGGTTCTTAGACGCATGCTATTTATTAGTTCCAATAAGGACTGTTAGTTATTTTTATTAATAAAGTTTGGGAGACTGTAAATAGGAAGGGTAAATCACAGATACGGTGCAACCTGGATTATGCAGGAAGCTAAGTGCAAGCAAAAGAAGTGCCTTGGCACAGCCAAACATAAAATTTCACATCTAGGAAAGACAGATCTATATTACTGTCTCAAGATAAGTGATACCATTCATGTCTTTAAAGAAAAAGACATGGAAATCACGGTGTGTTGTCTGTTGCGTGTGAGCTTCCAGATGAGTACGGCATAGATTTTGGCAGGTGCGTGGGAAGTTGTTGCAGAACGCTGAGTATGCTGCAAATTCGCTGTAATCGATTTCTTATTACCGTCTCTGGGTAAACACACCTGTGGTGGCCTTTGCTAGCTATCTGGGCTTTTCCAGAGAACTCCAAAATTTGTTTGGTGACCCAGGCAGAGAAAGCTTCTGCTTTCAGATTGGGAAAGGGTGTGTTTCAGGCTTTTTTTGGTTATGCAATATAGACAGACATTACAGGACCGTCTGGATGGGATCTGAGGCTAAACAAATTCAGAGATGTAGTACTATACGCATAGTTAATATAAAGGACAATTATCTTAAAGTGTCCAAACTTAATTTGTCTAAGTAACAACAGTGGTTTGTTTGCTGGATGCTGGCACCTGCAGTGTATGGACAGCGAAAACCACGATGACTGACCATGTGTATAGGCAGAGACATTCCATGTTTGTTGACTCCAATATTTTCCTGGCTAGGGAAAGGACTTTTTTTTTTCTGTACAGGTGGGTGATGGAATACAGAGTCTTGATGAAATGCCTATTTCAAAGGATGGTGAAAAAGAAGTAAAATACAGGAAAAATGACCAAGAAATCAATAGAATGACATTGGGCTGCATAAGATGAGGAAGAATTCTACAAATAATTATCTGAAAGTAGATATTCCAGGGAAAAAAAAAGAAAAAAAAAAGAAAAAACAAAAAACACTTTGATTTACAGGCTTTCTCTAATTTGTTGGTCGCTGACAGAAATAACAAATTTTAAGTAGACTGTTTGCTAAGAGTTGATAGTGAATTTCTGAGTTGTCATGTGTGCAGTAAAAGCATGACCAGGATTAGGACATAAACTTACAGATTTATTTCTTGTCATGAAAGATTTCTAACTTCAAGAACATTGATTGTTCCTCAGTTTTCAGTTTGTAAAATAGGATAGCACTTCCTAACTCATAGACCAAAATGGATCAGAGCAGTTATTACTCACAAATCATATCTTTCACCCTAGTTTAAATTGAGTTAGAAAAATACCTAGCGTTCTCAAGTGAAGAAAAACAGCCCTTCTGGGTCTCCTTGTCTAGCTCTCTGGTAGGTTCACAGGCTGGCAGCTATAGCCCTGATCTAAGGGGAAGGTTGGTTGTCCACTGTGTAGCATCTGTATGGGATGATGTGAGATTGCAAACAGTGGTGCATCAAGAGCTGACTGAAGAAGGGGCACCAATCTTGCCCACCAGCCTCTGTCACCTCTCTTACCTGTAATCTTCCCTGACATTTTTTTCAAGGAAAACTTGTGCATACCAGCTGGCTGTGGTCTTCTCTAAAAAGAGTTAAGCATGCTGCCCATGCTAAAATTCTTTCCATGAAAACGGTGTTTTTAAAGAGTAATGTGCCAATTTTAAATGTACACAACCCTTTCAGCTGATGTTTTGTGCCATGCTGTAATGAGCTTGCTGCAGCAATAGGGACACACATGGAGGCTGTCCGACTTAACATAACTCCAGACAAACCAAGCCATTTTGGTGATCTGTGATGCTGTCTCCTGCAGTTTCCATTACTGGATTTCAGCAAAATGATCGTAGGAATACAGAACTCTTAGATTTTTTTATTATTATTTTTTATTTCTTTCCCCAGGCCGTGCCCTCCCAGCATCTACAGCCACCACTGCTAGGGACCTCTAGCTCAAGACTCTGTTTAGATTATCATGCTTTATATACACACATAGGTGTTATATACAGTGAATTTGTGGTATGAATGGGTTCAAAGAATGACCTTTGACCTTGCAGCATTCCCTGCTACAATAACAGTACAATCTGTTTTTTCCTCATTATGCCTCGCTATTACTTCTGTACATTTATTTAAACCCTATTCCTGATCATTTTATTCTTGTGTTATGAAATTGTGAATATATTTTCATCTTTTTCTCAATGCTACTCATGAATTTTAAAACACTTTAGCCTGTTACCTCTTTTCCAAGGTACTCTTCTAGTAAAAAAGCTGTTCCAGAACTCTCACCATCTTTATTTCCATTGTATAGTTATACTTCATTCTTTTGAAGATAGAAGGACCAGAACTACATGCAGTCATTCAGCACTATGGATTCATTGAATCTTGATGACATTGTCTTACTTTTGATTTATTTTTTTTTTTTTAATCCTTATTATTCTGTTTGTTTTTAAATTGGTGCTAAAATTCATTGTTGCTAGATCCATTGTTGATATATTCTGAGAAATATGCACTTTATATAAAAGCAGAACTGGAAGATGTCTCAAAAGTTCATCTGGTAGATGAAATTGCCTAAAGTCCAGATTTTTTTTTACCAAGTGCTCTTGACCAATACAGTTCATAATTTCATATATATGATGAGAATTACCTTTCTCTATATGCATTACTTTGTAAATACAGACAACATGCGTTGCAGAGCATTACATTGATGTCAAATGTTGGGGGTCAGGTGCATTGCAGACAATTTCCTGAAAACTGATCTCTCATAAGGTGTTAATCAGAACCTAAGTGCAGAGAGGATAAACAGCATGTTGCAGGATGGAAAAGCTTTCATTTATCTGATACAGATGTATAATACTGAAATATTGTGTATAGGAACTTATGCATAAAAGGCTTCTGGCTCCTTTTTAAAGCTACTGTATAGATACTTACTGCTTTATTCAGCAGTAAATTTATATTTTGGAATTCCTGGGAAGAGGAACCTACATGTACAAAATGTACAAAAAACATCGGGATGAGGAGCAAAAAAGGTAATAGAAAGATTTCCCCAGACCGCCGGGTCTGGACAGGGTTCCTGATTATTCACCTTGACAAATGGCCACTAGGTGTCTGTAGAAAGCTCGTCTGTTCAAAATGCCACCTTTCTCTGATTTCTAAAGTGCTCAAAGATGGGCCTTATCTGAACAGAGAATCAGGAGGAGTGACAGACTGCACAAGTGAAATCCTGTCCAGAAGTGTGCAGATCTGTTATTGTCCTGACTAACAGATCACCCCCATTTATTGTCAGAGCTAAAATAAGCATGGGTGGTCAGATACTGAGGGTTTTGCTGTATCTACTCTTTCTGGAAAATAAAGGAGTACGGTCAGGGTCTTCACTTTTCTTCTGGAACATTGACTGAGGAGATGAGTTAAAGAGCAGCTGTGGTTTGTCTGGAGTTTCCTGTGTTTTTTAATTTGTTATTATTCCATATTTTATATTTTGTTTTGAAACTGGTACTGTAAATGGTTCTTGAACAGATCATTTTGTGCCACTGGTGTAAATCAGTTGCCCAGAATACCAATTATTCTGAAAACAGGGAACTGTAAGAGATAACCAGTTATTCCTGCTGTGTATGGAACTTCAACATAATTTCTTTTGGCCCTAGTGTAATAAAGACAGGATTTCAAAAACATCATTGTATTCTAAGCATGGCAAAGAGACGCATCGTTCACTGATGTGTTTTCCTATTCCTGAGTCCAATCCATAGGGCTGGCTGAAGCCTTATAAGGGAAGTCCTGCTTCTAAGCAAGTACTGCTGAAACCCTGTGTGTGTCCAGCCATTCATGAAACAGGTGGAAGCTCTGGAAAGTCTTACGCTTTCTAGATGGTTACTTGGAAATTTTATATATTTGCAATGGCAGTCACAGACATACGCTGTAACAGTGTAGTGGGTTTATGTGGCAAGGTTTTGGTAGCAGGGGGCCATAGGGGTGGCTTCTGTGAGAAGAATCCAGAAGCTGCCCCATATTAGATAAGGGCCCCACTGCTGACCAGAGCCGAGCCAATAAGTGATGTTGTTTGTGCCTCTGTGAGAGCATATTTGAGACAGAAAAAAACGCTGCGCCACACAGCAGCTGGGAGAGTGAGAGGAGTGAGGAACAGCCTTGCAGGCGCCAAGGTCAGTGAAGAAGGAGGGGGAGAGGTGCTCCAGGCGCCGGAGCAGAAGTCCCCTGCGGCCTGTGGTGAGGCCCATGGTGAAGCAGGCTGTCCCCCTGCAGCCCATGGAGTACCACGGTGGGGCAGGGTTCCACGCTGCAGCCTGTGGAGGAGACCACGGTGGAGCAGGTGGCCCTGCACCGACGGAGACTGCGGCCTGTGGAAGACCCCTGCCGGAGCAGATTCCAGGCCGGACCTGCAGCCCGTGGAGAGGAGACCACGCAGGAGCAGGTGCCCTGGCAGGAGCTGCTGCCCATGGGGGACCCAGGTTGGAGCAGTTTGCTCCCGAGGGATGGACCCCGTGGTACGTACCCGTATCTGGAGCAGTTCTTGAAGAGCTGCTGCCTGTGGGCAGCCCATGCCAGATCAGTTTGGGAAGGGTGGCACCCCGTGGGAGGGACCCCACAGCGTGTGGGATGAGAGTGACCATGAAGGAGCAGCGGAGACGAAGCATAAGGGACTGACTGCAGCCCCCATTGCCTGTTCTCCTGCATCGCTCTGGGGGAGGAGCTGGAAGAGGGCAGAAGGGGGGAAGGCATTTTAGATTTATTTCCTTTATTTCTCACTTTTCCAGCTTGTTAGTAATAGGCAATAAATCTTACTATCTCCCTATGCTGAATCTGTTTTCCCCGTCACAATAATTGTTGAGCAATCTCCCTGTCCTTATCTCAACCCTTGAGCCCCTTGCATCGTATTTCTTCCGCCTTTCCCTTTGAGGAGGGGGAGTAAGAGAGCGGCTGCGGTGGAGCTCGGCTGCCCACCCAAGTAAAACCGCCACAGTCCTTTTTGGTGAGGAATTTGAGATAAGGATGATAGCTGAGAGAGGTAATGGGCAAAACACGGACTGGATGTTTTTATAAAGGTAATAGTTGTGTGGAATTTAAGAAAGCAGTAGTTGTGAGGAATATGTTTCATGGTAGCGTGGTGAAGGGACAAGGGATGGAGTGTATGTAAATTGTCCACTTCATCGGTGTTGTGATGATGTTATGCTTATTTTGGTGCAGGAATTCTTTTCCTTTGTGATGTAAGTGAAGTTTGTGATGATTGTAAAGTAACAGTATATTGTGATTATTCTTAAATATGCTGTTCGCAGAGGCGAGGGGTGGAATGTAGTGGGTATACGTGGCAAGGTTTTAGTAGCAGGGGGCCATAGGGGTGTCTTCTGTGAGAAGAGTCTAGAAGCTGCCCCATGTTAGACAAGGGCCCTGCTGCTGACCAGAGCCAAGCCAATAAGCGATGTTGTTTGTGCCTCTGTGGGAGTATATTTAAGACAGGGAAAAAACATTGTTACACAGCAGCTGGGATAGAGAGAGAGGTGAGGAACAGCCTTGCAGGCGCCAAGGTCAGTGAAGAAGGAGGGGGAGAGGTGCTCCAGGCGCCGGAGCAGAAGTCCCCTGCGGCCTGTGGTGAGGCCCATGGTGAAGCAGGCTGTCCCCCTGCAGCCCTTGGAGTAACTTGGCTGCCCACCTGAGTAAAACCACCACAAACAGTCATATTAATTGTAATGACGCTTTACTGCAACAATAAAATCCATATCTGGCATGAGCAGCTTTGATGGACAGCGGCCAAGAAGGAAGTTCTCAGCACGGAGCAGATAGAACTGCAAGTAGAGTTTCTTCCTCAAAGCAGAAGGGAGGTGAACTAATGCTGTGGAGTTACAGAGGCTCCCAGGAGCAAACTAATACAACACTGCTGTGATTCACTTTTTCTGGTGATTCTTTTGTCTTCTAGATCAAGATGGGCTGGTTCCAACATGATCTGGGACGCTGCTCTGTCTTCAGGAAGACTAAATGGAATCGTCTGCTGCAGATTATTGTGATAAATGTTTTGAAGGTAATTGCCTCACTGTGGGAATGTTCTCTGGGGCTAATCTGGTCGGAGCAGTGAATGGGAGTGTCGCTACTTTCAGGCAGCACTACTTGTGAGGAAAGTGCAGTGCAGTGTTCAATAACAGGTGAATAAATAGTGATGGAATCGCTGATACTGTTCAAATTTGAATCCCCGGTCTTTGACTTTTCCTGCAGGGGTTACCTGCTTGCTGGTGGAATCACCTGCACAACCAGCACCATGCCAAACCCACTGCTTCCACAAAGACCCTGATCTCAATATGCACCCTCTCTTGTTCAGCTTGGGAAAGACACTCTCAGTGGAGGTGAGCGTGGGGGCATCTGGACAATGCTAAGATGTAGCCTGGAGAAGCAAATAATCATAAAATGATTATGCCATAAAAGATTTTAAAGGCAGAAAGCTACAGACTAGAGTATAAAAACATGGATTGTCACTTTCTGCCTATAACTGTGAAAATTTCCAAAATGTTTGAAGGTCTGACAGTCTCATGGTCTATCATTCATGCCAAGGTTCCAGTTGGATGTGTCTAACTTAAGCACCTACCTCAGACCTGGTTATCATGCTGCTTAGGCGCTAGGTCCTGGGAAGTAAAGTCTTAAAATCAGTACTTAAGTTGTCTAAGTTGCTAGAAGAGCATGGTAAGCACCTTGAAACCCTTCCAAAGAATGAGTCAGTCCACTTGATTAGTGTTAAATGTTGTTAGTGATATTGTAGATAGTGAGTCAGATGTTCCTTTGTGGTCTTTTTGGTTGTGGGAGCTGCTTTGCACCTGAATCTAGCACCACCATAGCACAAGCATAGCAAATTATTTCTTAATCATAAATTTTTTACTGTAATAAAAATTAAAACCATGAACACAGCTCCCCTTCATTCCTGTGATTCAGGAATCACAGGATTTCCTATCATTAGGCTAAGTAAGGTCTCTTTATGTTTTCTTTCCCCAACAATTCTGTTTACTCATAGGGCAAAGAAAGGGCCTCTTGGTTAGCTAAAGCATCCTCTTTAATTATGTTTCTTTCTCCTTCAGCTAGTAATAAGCAAAAAAATTGCACTTCTCCCATGCATGTAAAAATTCCAGCTCCACTGTCTCAGAAAGACTCCTGGGAAGAGAGCTTATACAAAGTATTTATTCATAGAAACTGTTAGCTGAAACCTGCAAGAATTCAGCTAGTAATCTTCTGAAAGGACTGTCATGGTTATATATTAGCATGAACATGAAGTATCTAGAATGGAAGTGTAGGAAATTGGGTCCTATCTCTTTTTGTTTTTAACAGAAGTGAGTCAGGCACACTGTGGATGGGCAAAATGGATTTCAGTAGTTTAATGTAGTTCATTTTGATTGGTTGGTCTTGGTTGGGTCTAGTGTAAAGATTTTTGATTTTTTTCTCAGTAACAGGGAAGCTATGGAAATAGTTTGCTCTACCTCATTATTTTGTCCTTCAAAGAATCTGGAGCACAAAACTTGCAGATGATATCGAGAATCCTTTTGTGTGAATGGTGAAAAAAAACACACTGTGAAGCAATAAAAGTACTTATGCTATATAAAAAATCTCTTCGTTGTTTCATGAAGTTAAAATATTTGACCAAAAGGCAGATGCCTTTGTAGAGTATTTCCTACTTGGATCTTGTAGAAATTTTTTTGCAGTCATTATAGGATAATGTCCAAATTCTTATATATTTTCTGACCACTATCTACTTTACCACTCAAAAACCTGTGGTATTCATCACCATCACTGAAAATATTCCCAGCAAAATTCAAATGCTTTCAGAGCATTTTTGTTATTTTCAAGTATTTTTCTATCCTATCATGAGTTTTGGATCTCTTCCTAAAAATTTCTGTGTTCTGACATCTGCATATATTGATATCTGGATGTAGAGGCTCAAATGAAATCTGTTTCTCTCCACTGCTTTGGGAGTTTGGTACCTGCTTTTCAAGAAGAGAGGTAGGATTAGACAGACTTAGGATGTATGTTAAATAAATTTGTTATACAGGAATAAGGAATATTTCATGAAGTGTCTCAGTTCTCTAGCTAGCCCGTTACAATGTACTTAATGAACAATTATCAGCATAAATATTTCATCTGTGAGTATTTCTGCTTTCTCGGAGTGTGTTTGAATAGAGGTCAAAACAGTAATGAAAACTAGCAGAGAAACAGATCAAGATCAGAAAATGAAAGTTAAATAATGTCTAGAACTGACAATGTAAAGCAAAGTGATGAGACAGAATTCTTGCAGTTATGAAATGGAGACTTTAATTCGTCTCAGTGAAATGCATTAATCTATGACATTTTGGAACATAAAGCACAAGCAAAATTGAAATAAAAAATGTGAAGCAATATGAGTACTTTATTGTAGCTTGAAAACTAAAATAACAAAACTGACAACACTGTACTCTAAGAAAACTTGCTGTTTCTTCAGAAATAGCTCCCTTTGAGAGAGAATTCCGGGTACTTTTTAATTGTCTCAAAGTGAGTAACATCTACTTTGCCATAATACAAATAACATCAAAATGTTCAAAACACCACTAGGAAACTGGCCTAAGTCAGAACACTCTGACCTTTACCACTCTGTGATCCGTAAGATATCTCTGTCTTAATGGGACAGTATGCTGAGTGTTTCAAAATTCAGTCTAAAATGTGGTAAATAGTAGTTTAAGAAGCAATAATGTTCCTTGAACAGATGTTTTTGTCTTTATTTGCTCTAAACATAAATCTAACTTTATCGCTGTAACTTTTTATAGGCTATTCTAAGAATTTCTTAAGATACAAGTTTGCAAGCTTTTTCTGCAAGGTGGAGAATATTAAACAAATGCCCTAGTTTATTAGCAATATGGGATGTTTTTATTTTACTTGACAACTGTTATCTGCTGACATCCACACCAGACTCCGTTGCATCCACTTCTCATTCGCATTCTTTCTTTTCCGCTTGAGTGAGGCCACCAAAACCAATTCCTTTGGGACCAAAATTTTTTGCATAGCAAACTGCAAAAGAAGGAGGAGGGTAAATACACTCGGAATGTTTTCATGTCGAGGTAAAGGACTTGTGTCGTTAGTATTACTTCCAAATATAAGTTAAGAAAAAGAAGGAAATGTGAATGTCTTCCTTGATAGCGTCAACAGAGTCTAATAGCGAAGCATATTTGACTTAAACAGAAGTGTTACATCTGAGCTTCTACAAAAAAAAGTCAGAAACAGTATGTATTCAAGATTTAAGTAATGTTTTCTTTAAAATTGCTTTCCCATCCATACAGACTATTTTCAAAGGAGGTTAAAAGAACTAGAACATAGTCCAGCCAGCTTTTGATGGTAGTTTAAGCAGTGCCATGTCACCTGTGTATTGCTAAGTGTATGCATGTTTGTTTATCACAATTCTGTTAAGGTAATAATGGTCAGCATGTTTCTCAAAATATGCCTATTTGACTACATGCTGTTGTCAGACTCTGCCCAAGTTAAGTTTTTTTTTTTTTTTTAGGACTCTCTGTAGAGTTTAGCCTAGGATATGAAACCTTGGCACACTTTGCTCCTTAAGCTGTTTCGCAGAGTTAAGTGAAATCTGCAAGCTTTGTTGATCTGAGAAGAATATCTGGATGTAAAATTTAGCATGAACGCATTATCTTCTTTACTACCAGTATAGTGAAAGTGTCTTTTAATTATTCCTGGCAAGAATTCCAATTGGGATCTTGACCTTCAAAGATCTATCTGTATTTTTGTGACTTTTTTTTATGAGCAAGTGAGATTGTGTAGGTACAAAAATTTGCCCAGCAGGTATGGCCAGTGTTCCTGTGAGGAGGTCTGAGGATAGATCAGAGAGGATTTTGCATTTGTAGAAAACTTACAGATTTAAAATTTGATTGGTAATAGTAGAAGATGCAACTGCACTGTTGCCACAGTTCTTTCTTTGCTTTTGGAAAGTTGTTAAAAAAAAATAAAATGAAAATTCATGTAGTTGTTAAACATGCAGCAGTAGATCTTGATGGCAATACAAGATCTAAAAGGAATAATCTTACGTTGACTCGATAACCCAGTTGAGGTCATTGCAATTCTTACCTTTACAGTAGAGCTCTCCATCTTTGTCTGTAACATTGGTAGATTCTAAACTCTTTCCACAAATAGCACAGCGGAAGCACGTCTTATGCCAAGGCTGAGGAAATGAAGACGATTCATTGTGGGTTACAGCAAATGCACAGCTAGCAGATGCAAGAAACAAATAACTGTTGCTTTAGCCTGAAACTGTCGTCTTGTTCTTAAGGCTTCCGCTTTTAGTCCTTCTAGATGATTTTTTTTTAAATGATCCCACTTTATTATTATTATTATTTATTTAACATCTTACCTAGCAACTTGCTTGTTAATAGAGGTCTAGTAAAAAGCAGAGAGCTTTTGGTAGTGCTCTCTCATAGTGGCCTCTCCCTTTGCGTGCAGAGGTAATATTCTAGTGAGAGTTTAGAGCAGAGGGCCAGCATGTCAAGGGATGCTAGCTTTTATTTTTTTTTAGTTAAATAAAATATAATCTTTTAAATATAATCTTTAGAATAATATAATCTTTAATACATCTGCATTTGCCACTACAAATAAATGTTTAAATTATAACTATTCCAAGAGATGCTGGTAGAACGACGGTGGCAGAGGAGGCAGCCTGTACAGTAGCCAAAAAGGAAGGGTTGTTCCACAGACATCAACAAGATGCAGAAATTTCAGGCTTATGCAACAGCACGTGACTTTAAACATGATAGGCGTTACATCAGACTCTGCCGTATTGTTAATTCATTTTCATATTTTCTTCATCAAGACTGAGTAAAATCTTCAAGGAATGATTAGCTATAGATGATCTGCATTTGAAAAGCTTTTTTCCTAGTGTTTTAGTAGCTACTTACCTTTCCTCCTCCCATGATCTTCTCTGCAGCATACACTGACTTGCCACAGCGGGGACATTTATCCACATCGACGATCTTTTTGGCAAACTTGGAAGGGTTAGTCGGTGTAGAAGGGCGAGCAGGCTTTGGTGATCCCCTAAAACAGAAGTTTGCAGTGTTTTTAAAATATTGCTTAAAATGCTATTTTCATTTTAGAAATTTGAGGTCATGGTGTTTGTTTTGTTTGTTTTTGAAAGGGAGAAAAATACTAAATTACTGGTCTAGGACATGCAAAAGGGGAGAAAAAAAGAAACCAGAAGTGTTAGAGAATCACAGAATCACTTAGGTTGGAAAAGACCTTCTGTTGTATTGCATAGTTGAAAACTATTTCCTGTATTGGACTGAGCACATGGAGCTAATGGTAGCCACGTTTAATGAAAAGTGAAAGTAAAAAATAATTTTTTTTGTTGAGAGGCAAAAAGAAGCAAAAGACCCCCGCTTCTTGAAACTGGCTAAATGCTTGTACTCAGTAGTGAGCAGATCTTGAAAGAGGGAAAAAAACAACCAACCATCAACAAAAACATCTCAATTTTGCATGTTCTTTTTTGTTGTTTTATTTTTATTCCCTGCGACATTTTGACAAGGAACCAGGATTTTTAGGTAGCCCAGGGTCAAAAGCATCAGAAAAATAGCTTTGCTATTTCTCATAGCTTTGCTTTATATTTCTGAACTTCATGCTTCATGTCCTTGTGCTTGCTTAAAGTCATTGACAGAACTGCTTGTGAATTATCAGACTGTTGGACTGCAACAGGTCATTAAGTCATTAAGTAGCAGTTTTGATACAGAACTCTGCCCACCATGGATGCATATCTTACCTGGGGGTACAGTTAAATATGGTATTTGAGCTTTTTTTTACCTGCCTGGCATATTTGTTGAGTTCCCTTATAGTAATAGCAGAAGAAAACATTTTTTATTTTGAAATGTGCAGCTTTGAGAATCATAGGAAAATAGTTTAAAAATGTACTGTCAGACATAATGATGTGGAGCTTTTTTGATGAGGCTTTTTGAAGATGCTATCCCATGGAAAACCTTTTGTTCAGTCATGTTCTCAGTGTGCTTGTAAGTATTGTTCAAGCTACAGGGAGGATTTAGAAACATTATTTCTGTATTGAGAGGAGTAACAGCATGTGGTTGGGATTATTTCTCTAACAGTAAAACTTAACTGCATTTTAGCGCCTGATAAGATGAAGAAAATTCTTGTGTTCTATGGCGAATGTGATTTTATCACGGTGCTACTCGTGGCAAATTACAATTGCAGTGATTGCAGTGTAGGTTTGTCGTGGCATAAAAAGGCTGCTGCTGCCTATTGAAGGAGGAGAAAATTCATGAAGAGAGCTTACGGAGACTGAAAATCATTTAAAAATGGTACATTGCCGTGTCCACTGAAGAAAATTTGTAGGAAGTTCTGTTCAGCCACTCATACTATGTGTTGTTTTAGGAACAGAATAAAATATCCCACTCTATCATATATACCCCAATAAGTGACAAGTGGTATCAGAAAAACAGACAGTCCTGGCAGTGGGATTTAACTCACTGTTGCAGATTCAAGCCTAGATGATCCCCAGTGTCAGTGCTGAGACATCCTGCCCCTTGTCCAAAGCCAACACCTTTGGGACCATATTTTCTTCCATAGCAAGTTTTGCAGTAGATTTCAGATTCGTGAGCTGCTACTGTGGTGCTGTCCAGAGCTTTTCTGCAAGCCACTAAAAACAGGAAAAGAGAAGTACGGATAAACGTTTGCATGTTCCAAGTTGAATTAATGTGGTTCAGAATAATTATAATTAGTGTTTATTTTTGTTCATCCTCAAAAAATACAGGAAAAGAAGGGTGTTAGTGCATAGTCAGTATAAAGCTTCACTGGGCTGTTGCTAACATAATTGCTCATGCACACAATGTTTGCGCTCTCTAGTTACACTCTTAACCCCAGAAAAATCTTGGGCCTGTCAAGACAGTTTTTTCTAGATCTGTGAGGTAATCATCCCAAAGTCCCAAACCCTAAAAACCATGGAGAGGTTGCTGGGGTGTCGATTCTACTGTGCATCTGCACCTTTCAGAATAGCTCCTCTGAGTCTGGAGTGGCTTTCTCATGTCAGCCCATCGTATTTTAAGCTGGCAAGCTTTAAAAAAAAAAAGTGACATACTTGCAGTGTCCAGTCAGAATCAAGCAGGATATATATATATGTATATATATATATAAAAATTTATTTATCTCATTGCATTTTTTGGGCTGTAGTGCCAGAGGAAGCAGTGATGACAAATACCCGATTTTCTCAACTCTGTTAGACTTCCTCCAGGATGACAAGAATATGATGATGCAGATTCTGAGACCACAAGGACCTCCTGCTAGTCATCTTTGTTATGGAGAAATACTGCACGGCTTAGCTCACCAGAAAAGGTCTCAGAGACTTTCGGACAGAAGATGCCATGGGAGCGCCTCTCACATAATGGAATGCAAGTTATACTCTCTATGTCACTACTTTAAATCTAGCCTCTAGTTGAAAGGATCAAAAGTTAATGAGTGGTAACAGCTGCTTATTTGAGGCCTCAGTAGAGAAGTATCTATGTTTTGGGAAACACAGACCACTCCTTGCTAACAAACGTAGCTAAGTTCAGTCTTGTGCATGCTTACTCTCAGCAAATGTGCATGGAAGGTAAGGTAGATAAATCTGAGTTCTCTGGGGTGCTTTGCTGATCTGAAATCTGATCATCTTTTTATGACCAAATCCTGTTACCAGGCCAGCGTGTATCTCCTTGCTGTATATGCATGGAAACTCGGACAATAACGAAAGGAAAAAATAGGAGTGACAGTCTTCATGTGCTTGGTGACTGTGTATGCCACACGGGTTGGGAAAGTCAGTGTGAGACAGTCCCCACCCCATCAAGAGAGGATGAAGCTTTCAGTTATGAATGCCTATTTTAAAAAAATGGATTTTGTAGTATACATCAAAAAAACATTTTTTATAAATTGTTTGGTGTGTCAACAGTGGTTACTGGGGGAGGAGAGTGGGTAGTGTAGGGAAATAACATTCTCTTCAACTTTCTTTGACCAAGTGCACGTACGGCAGAGGGCTCTCCAATCATGTGTGTCCTGTTGATAGCTTGGAAAACAGTTGCTTAGCTCATGTAAGAAACACAAATCTGTGAATTGCACAATAGATGGAAGATCAAGCCTCTAGTAAAGCTATCTGAGTGTTTGGTTAGTCCTTTTCTTCCCCCTACATTTAACTGTCCTGCTGTGGGGTTTTGCTCAAATTCGTTCAAGTCAGAATTTAAGGATTTAAGGCGATATTGGAGCTTTGTTTCCACTGTAGCGTGTGGAGGGGAATATAATTGGCAAGGACTTGTTTAATTAACAGAAATAAAATGAGGGGCTTCTGTAAATGTGTGAACTTGATCACTTTGTGCTGCGGTCTCTTCTGCTTTGGGATTATAATTATGTTTGCTGCGGGAGTTAAGGGATGATGGAAACTCTAGCAGTAGATAAAGTGTTTCTATTTCTGGCTCTGTAGGGATAGAGTATCAATCCACCGCAACAGATGGAGCAAAAGCCCTTGAAGTGCTATTGTTGAAATAACTTTGAGACCTGTCATCTGCTAACAGATAGTGTTTGCAAGCTGGCACTAAGAAGTTTCAGGTTTATGGCGAGAGATCCTGCCAAATGTCCGTCACAGCTGTGTTTTAAGCAAAACCTGACAGGGAAACAAGGTACGTAAACAGCAATTTATGCAAGGAGAAAGGTTTGTTGGAAAGAAGTTTTAAGAACTGTCCGTAGGGAAAAACTACAGAGTACAGATACCATGATTTTATAGTTCTGTATATCTCATTCTTACTGTCCTAACAGGTTGGTTTGAATTGTGTGTAATTTTGCTCAAGTTTAACTTTGTGGTCCAAAAATACTAGTGTTTTTCATGTGTCGGGTCAAATATAATAAATACTCAACTAAATTGATTTAAATTGTTTTTGTACCCCATAATGGGTACAGAGAGGACTGTTTTTTCTTGTCTTGAGAAATGAAATCCTTTAACTGATTCATTGACAAGTCCACAAACATGATACGTGATATTGAATTATCTGGTCCAAAGCTAGTGCGTGTGAATCATGGGAAATATAAAGCCAATTAACATACCTCTCACATGCCAGCTGGGCTTAGTTGCATCTTTAATTTTTGACCTTAGACATACTTCTGCTGGGAATACTTTTTTTAGTATCTAACCTATCTATAATTTAGTTCACACATCTGAGTATGATAGGCAAAAAAATAAAAACAGCAGACCTAATGAATGCTTACTGTTTATCATGAGTCATTTAAAAAAAAAAATCAGCTCTGCCAAGAATGAAGCTTAAACTTGTTTCAATATTAGGAGTCTGAGAATGCACATATGAAAAAAATGTCCTGTTGGGTCATAGTTAATGATAGCTTTTAATTTTTGTTAGACACTGGAGAGTCTATTCATTTGACTTCTCTTCGCATATCACTTTCTATCATTGAATAAAGCATAAGTGTCAATTAAATCTTTTATCATAATTAACACATCCATGCTTCTCTTGCTGTAGCTTCTCTGATCTATAATACTAATTGTTATAGGCAGCACATGGAAGCAATAAGCAGGCTCTAGTTTTTACCAAACTAAGATTTTTACCATCTGTAAGAATTCACTGAAGGCTGTCAATTAACTACAACATTTTTTTGAGGGGATTCTTTCTTATTCTTTACGCATTGCTTGCAGAGGACAGGGAGAAGGGCAAACAGAACTCATGTATGTCCTTTGAATTGGTTCTATACTGTGCTGTAGTGTCATCTAAGCATGTAAAAGCTTTCTCATTTCTGAAAATTTTCAACCTATCCAGGAAAGGAGGGTTAAAAACCTAAACTCAGTAGTATCAATTGTGCTGAACTTCATAGCGCAAAGGTCCTAAATCTCAATTGTATGTGAAATACATTATTTAGCTATCTTTAGTTCTTATCAAATTGTTTTCTCCCTTCACGAAGGACAAACAGAGGTGAATTGATACCTTCTCTCTCATTTTTCAGGTACTAGCTCATCTGCAGAGACAGCTGTCTGCTGAACATTGAAGACGCCTGGGGAAAACAGTAAGTGAAATGGGACTGTAGGAAATATGGGGAAGGAGAAGACTGAGGTACTTTCAGGGTGTTGGTGGGAGATTTTGATACCAGAGATGGTATCTTTCAGCTTTTCTGTGTGCATTTTTTTAGGATTAATCATAAAAGTACTCATCTCCTATAACATCCTAATAAGACGTACTTCTGTCTCAAGAGCACTGTTCGTGTAGTTCCTCTAGACTTCTTAACTTGAAACCCGTGATACACTACCTTGTGGGACAGAGTAGGATTTCTTGAAGATTTACCTAGATACTGTATTTCTGCAGCACTCTAATGTCCCTAACAAAAACTATCACGCTTGACAAGAGAGAAGTCAAGATCCTTAGACATTGCTCAAGGGTAAAGGCTTAGAAAACTGAAACTTGATGATTAAGAGCTGATGTGGAGCGGCAAACTGGTCTTTCAGAAAGTTGACTGCTGTTTCTGAAAAGTTGCAATCATTTTCTATCCTTCAGTTACTTAAAAAAATAAAATAAGGGGGGGACACCAGATTTCATCTTTAGTGGATTATTGTCTCTGGGAGCAAACTATTAATCATCCTTACAGACAAGGATCCTTCAACTTAAAACTGACTTTTCTACAGAGATTTAATTAAAACGTGCTGCAGTTGAACAAACTTGCTCAAGTCTTTGCTCCCTCCTCTCGTTCCCCTCCCCAGCGTTGCAGACAGTATGCGCAACGTGTGGCTGCTTATGGTAGGAATATTTTCTTTGGCCGCTTGGGATCCTTAAGGTTTCTAGAGAGTGTCATTCCTGAGTCAGCCTCTCTGTGCTTGAAGTAGGAGGATTAGTGCGTGACTGCTCTCACCTTGGAGTTTTCTCAGAAGTAAGATGTATAAGCCTTACAAAACTTTCCCTGTGTGGAATTGGGTCTGACACTGGCTGTGGCTACTGTCCTGTATGTTGGTTGCGCTGTTCATGACCTGCTGTAGGTGTCCTGTGGGCAAACGTGTTGAGTTAGGCCAAATATGAAGCTTCTTTATTGTGTTTCTGCTTGGATGCAAGTTAATACAAAATAAATTACTGGCTTTAAGGGAAGATCCCTACAGAGCTATGGTAATAGTGTGAAGTTAAAATGGTGTAGCCCAGCTTACTGCAGAGGAAGCATGTCTTGTGAAAACTCCTTCCATTGCACTGAATTTCCTCAGCATGGTACACTGTCTTCTCACAGGCACCGCATTTGGCTCCACCTCCCCAGTTTGGCATCCTTGTATGTGAAGGGCAACCTAGAAAATCAAATTGCATAAATAAATGCAATGGAGAAAGTGAGTTATTTTGAACAGAACAGCTTGATTGATTGTTTGATTTCCCCTTATTGTTCCCAACACCACCACCAGTGAACTGCTATTGCAGGGTGGCCCCGAGCCAGGATCTGCTGGGGTGAGTTGTGTCACAGCACTCGTAAATTATCGGGTAGCGGAGAGGTGAGATGGCAGCTGAGAGTCTGCACAGATGTGTGTGCCAGGTCCTGCGTAGGAAGGCAGACCTGGGGAGACCTTCCGTGCTGCTGGGACGGTGGCTGGTGTAATGGCTCTTGGAGGAGACACGCTGTGTATCTGTGCTGTAGGAATGTCACAGCAGACTGATCACGGGGTGAGGGCACTAGCCTCATGCTCTGGGGGGGCAGCCTCGGTCCTCTGCATGATGCTCTTTTGTAAATAAGGTTGTTCCTTAGCATGGACTCATGTAAATATAATACATGGTAAATATGTTAAACAATTGCGAGGTGTTCTGGTAAAAAGATGGTAGGGTCATTCTTACCTCTTCCGGAGAAGCGAATCTAGGATGTGTTTACAACAAATAGTCATTTAATTTCAGTCCTGCCCTCCCCTCTGTCCTAGCACAGCCTTTTCCCTTCAGTTCTTGCTTTCTTTTCATCTGTGTTGATACGTTTTTGTGAGGCAAATTTTAATGGAGGCTAACAAACACTCTGAGGCTTTATGGGAGTTGAAAAGCAAGACTGTGGACAGATTTTACCTTAAACTCTCTACAGAACAATATTGTCTGTAGGTTCTGTGAAGAGACACTGTACTGTGCTATTTATGCATTTCCAAAGCATGACCTCCCTCAGTGATATATATAAATATATATAAAGGCAATTTTCTCTGTCAGTATGATGTCACTTTCTCCAATGCACAGCTTGATAAATTCCACCTTGAAGTTGAACAATGGTATGATGTCATTTCAGAGGATGCTGGAGTAGAAACAAGTTCTTTGTTCTTTCCTGAGTTCCTTATAAAACACGGCCACCATGCAGCGAGATTATTGCTGTGCAGTTGTTATAAAGTAATAACAGCTGTGCTTTCCTTTGTCAACTGTTGCTAAAATCTAAAGATGGGAGAGAAAGACAGTAGTGCTTACTGTGCAGTTACTACTGAAGTGCCTTGCCCAAGGTCACGTAGGAGGGCAGTGACAGAGCCCGGAGCTGAACGTACACCACCTGACTGCAGGCACAGTAAGTGCCCTTCCTGACAATTGTGCGATCACCCATATGAAATGACCACAGCCTATGGTTTGCCCTTCTGTTTTCTTGTTTGAGTCATCGTTTCTGGAAAGACTGGAACGTCATCTTGTCATCTACACGTCGTATTATCGGGTTGTTCCTAGCTCCTGGCTCAGGCCTCCTTTGTCCTTCTTGGAAAGCCAGTCATTTTCTTATTATAGTTCTTTCAAAGCCTACTTGTCCCAGCTATATTTGATTAAATCCACTATCAGATATTCTTAACTAAGAAAAGGATTCTCAATACTGAATCAAGTCTGCCACCTGAGAATTTTCTTCTGATGTCGTGTAAGAGAGGGGAAGTTATCCTAGCAGTGATGTAACGCACGTAGCTGTTATTTTAACCAGCTTGCATTTTACCCTAACACTTGTCAGTGTCTGTACATATGACTCTAACATCCCATTTACTCATAATCTCAGTGACTTCTGTACCACATCTGCTAAATTTCAGAATGAAATGAATAATTTCTACCTGCCAGCTCTACAAGCTTAATCTGAAGCTGAAGGGAGTTCCTTCTGGCTACTGATGCTAAAAATCATGCAACTAGAGTAAAAGGCAACAGTATCAGGTAACACCAAGTTAGGACTGTAGCATAAGAGCGTGTGCTCATGCTGAAGCAACAGCACCGAGGAAGCAGCAGTGTAGGCACATTTTATCTATCCGTGTTTGATAACAATTCAGATGTTAGCATATCCTAATGTGTCCGCTGTAGTACTCTGTTTATTGGTATATCCCTAGCCCCATTTAATCCCCCATTCACTGTTGTGACTGTTACCTGTGGCAGACAGCATATCTGACATCCAGTGCAAGATCCAGTCTCTCCTTTGGGATGCTGATTTAGGCTTAGTGCATCTGGCTCCTTAGCTCGATCAGCCTCGTCCTCAGCTGCCATAAAGAAAGCAGCTACTCCGTTAAACTCTTTCAGACCCTGTCAGTTCTTCTGCTGCTCTGACAGCTAGAAAACACTAATGATGCATGAGAGAGGAATGCTCAGCTTGCCTCTGTGTTTATTTGTAATGTAACAAGTAAGAAGCAGAAATACGATGTAGAAATCTGATGTAGTCGAAATAAATAAGAATAAATGTAAGGAATGCAAGGAATGGATTTTAAGTTTGTATCCTTCTTAGTCAGGAACGCTTTAACGAAATAGTGCTGTTTAAATCTTTTCCCCATTTCTTTTAAATGGGAGAAAAAGGAATAGGGAGAACTGTTTCACTTTGGTAAAATCTTTTCTGTCTGCCATTTTATGTTCTCCCGTTTTTAAAGTATTTTTATATCGGTGCTATTTTTTTCCTTTAAAATTAAAGTAATACTTGTCAAAGATTTTAAGAGAAAAAATAGTTTTGTGCTGGAAAATTAAAACAAGATTTTTTCATTCCCAGCATCTCCTTTGAATCAAAGAGCCAGCTGAATCCTGTACCAACTAGTGTACCAACTAGAGCGGCATCGGTAGCTGCCTGGGAGGAGCTTGGTTTGCACCTCTAGTTACCAACAGAGTAAAATTGCTGCTGCTGTTTCAGTTCCTTTCAGAGACACACGGAGTTTTTCAAACTGTGGCAACAGGAGACTTGTTGGAAACTAATTCTGATTACATCATTAGCTGAAAGAAAAAAATAATCTCTGAAAGTCTGATAATGCTTGATAGTTACAGGCTGTGGTTAGAGCTCTTATAAGAACCATTGCTCCTGAGGCTAATTATAGTTACGTGACTGGGCATGCATACACATTTTCCATGCTTTTTTGGCATCACCTGATGGGAAGCTGTAGGAGAAAGAAGTCACGGTAAAAATGTTCTCGTAAGGATTCTGGCATGAGAATGGCAGTGGATGGCATGATGTCTGCATGGGTTGGCTTAATAGCTGGGTGAGGGACCAGTGCAACTCCACGGTCTTTGTGTTCTTTCTTTGTTCATCTCCCTGAATGCAGAACTGCAGTGGCCCTCCCTGCAGGTGCTGCCTGTGCAGCAGGATTACCGCGAGCCATTAAATTCCATCTCCATCTGCATTACCTGCAAATAGAACTTGGCCTCCTATCTGTCATACAAAAATTATACCCGAAGTCTTAATTCCACTTAATTTCATTTGGTGTTAGTATCTAAACTCATTTGAAATCCCCTGAATTTTGTCATCTTAATCTAGTTAATTTACAGGGACTGCTAGCCACAGGGTATTTTTTTTTTTTTTTTTGTACACCTTGGTGATCTATACTAGCATTACCACTTGTTGGCAGGCACTTCTGGTACTATTAAGCTGGAGGAGCGTGCTTGGTCTTGCTGTAATAGCATTCAGCAGCTTGTATCATTCCATTTCAAAATGCAGCCACTACATGGAGTAGAATTTATTACACATGGGATGTGCAGCCAAGGATATGTGCTTCACTTTATTTAGATTGTAGCGCCACTATATAGGCTTGCCTCAGACCAAAGGAGCCTTTGAAGTGTTTCTGTGCTCTTCACAAGCATGAAAAAAATGTGAGTTGTCTTCTCTTGGGCTATTAGGCATGCTGTACAAATCTGGATGTGAAGTGACTGTCACAGAGTGTGTCACTGATAAGAGTGTCATCCAAAAATATATTGAGGTCCATTGATCTAAATAGGAAGTGGACGCAGTAGTGGCCTTAGAAGGTTCCTAGAGGAGCAGAAGATAGTGCTAGACAGTGCAGTGTAGGTGAAAAAAGATGTTACGCATAATTTTGGTGTTTGTTTGCAAAATAGTAGGTTTTCCTTTCTAAATGCTTCTGTGTTTGATAGTCCGAGCTCAAGTCATTTGTGTGTGAACGGCAGAAATCATTTATCATGTGTCTGGGAGGATTATCTCAGGGTGCCACATGTGCTACAGGATGCCTTTGAAGCAGATAAGTAGAATGGGAAACGTAGGTCTTCACGATCACTTCATTGATCCTGCTGTGGCGTAGGTGCTGAACCACGGCTGGCAGGAGCGATGTGCCTTGCGTCTCTGTTCTAGTCCTAGCTAGGGCTGCTTGCCCCAGACTTGGTTAAGAGCATAAGAATACTGATTTCTTTTATAAGAAACAAAGAATAGTAATATCAAATTAAATCACTATCTATGCTGAAATGCAAGTGTCGAGGCATTTGTGGAAGTCTGTGGGAAATGTCAGCGCGGGCAGGACTTGGTTCTGGTATCTAATCGCAGCGCTGCTGCTGCCCTGTCCTGTGACCACCAGTGAGTCATCCGGCCCTCCTCAGTGCTGCTCACCTCACCAGCCCCGTGGGGATAAAAATACACGGCTTCCTTTGTGAAGACCTTTGAATAGCCTCGGTAGAAAAGGTAGAGCTGGATCCTGTTATGTATCCGCGGGGATCTCGCAGCACATCGCGTGCTGCTCCCGCCTGGCCTCCGGCTGCTGCTCCAGTGAGCCCGGTTCCCTCATCAGCCTTATCTTGTACCTGTTGGCCTCGTAGAAAAGATCTGAGTATTTTTGGATGTCTAAAATGGCACTTAGGGCAACTGAATTCTATCTGTAGTGTCTCTCCTGAAGGAGGAGTAATGTCTTTTGATGTTTCTAGGTGATTTTTTTTTTCTCTGTCAGTTTTGCTGTGTTATTTAGTGTGGCATTCCTTACTGGCAAACGCTTTGTTTGCTTTAAAAATAATTTAAGCATTCCAATTCTATTTGAAAGTAGCGATAAAATGCCACTATAGGTTTGCTCTTTCTCTGTAACTAGCATCAAAATGTTCTGTTTTATCTTGATGTGTCTGCAGAGGAAAGCACAATTCTTGCCTCAGCATCCTGAAATGCCCAAAGGTGTTTTGGTCAAAATCTAATCCATTGTGGAAAGCATTGTATGTCTTAGCGGACTAGATCTACAATAGAGAAAATGTTCGTATTTGAGGAGTGAGCTCAGTTAATGAAAGATGTGATATTGTTATATATTGATAATCATATTTCTTACATACTGATGCATTCAATGGACTATGGATACACCTAATTTTTAGGTCAGTTAGTGTAATATATTCAGCCTGCACCACGATCTCGTGAGGGCTAGCATATCTTCCTTTATTTCTGTGGTAAACCAATGTGTAGAGGTGAAGGGATGGGATCTTCCACACTCACATGGGAAGATGGACATGGTTTTTTCATTAACATTGGTCACTCTGAGTTCCATGAGTGCTTTTGAAACAAAACAGTTTAAGTGACATGACATGAAGCACATGATGGGCAAAGCTGATAGGAAAAAAACAAAGTCCAGTGCCTGAAACTTCTGCTTTAATCTCTGCGTCCTTCCTAATTATCTGTTATTTTCTTTCATAGTAATGCTGTATTGCTGTTAAAAATGTCTTGATGCATACTTTCAGAGAAATTTAAGCTGGCACCTCCAAAAATATATCCCGACACTAGAACCAGGTACTTAGTTGTGACTTCAAAAAGGAACCTAAAACCCAACCCTTCCTGCCCCCTGCACGCGTGCTCACCATTTCACATTGATTCATGTGGCTGTAGAAAGCTGCATCCCGCTGTACAAGCGAGATGTTCCTTTTTCCAGAGCTAATCCTCTGCTATCAGCTCTCACTTTTCCTTCCTTTTCTTCTCTGTGCCCAACGTCATGCACTAAGTCTTTCTGCGGCAAGCAAAACTGTTACAAGCTGTAAAACATTGCCATGATAATTGAGATTGGGCACAATTATTTTATATACGTGCAAGGCTTTATTCCATGAGATAATTTGATCTTTAGGTGGATAGCTTTTCAAGGTAAGCAACGTTTTGTTTTGTTTTTTACCTACTGTGGCTCTTCTGAGTATCTTGCCAATCATTCTGCCCTTTAATGCTTGTGTGATCAGCATCTGGATTCTTTCATCCCACATGGTTTTTTTGGCCTCTTTCTTTTTAGCCAGTTTGCATAGAAATCTTATTTGATATAAAACCGATCAGTGACCGATGTTAAATACATTGAGTTTTTTTTTGTTTGTTACTTCTAGAATACTTCTGTCTGAGAACGTCTGAGAGCAGGTAAATTGCTTTAGAAAGCATATGTACACGGACTATCTGTTGAAAACACGATTCTGTAGTTTTGGAACAACTTTTAAGTTTCTGAAACTTCCGTTATCTGGTCCTGCACATAGTCAACACGTGCCTCAATAACTAGGATCTCCACAGCCCTGTTCTTGTAACGCCAGTAGCTACTAAGTAAGCTGAGAAGCCCAGACAAATCTCTTATCAGTTGCCTACTACAAACCTAAAATACTGCTGTCAGCTCTGTAGGGCTTGCTGCACGTTTTCTTAAGCAGTAAGCAAGTTTGACTACCTGTTGGGGGGAAAAAAACCCAAACCCTTACCAGTAGAGCCCCATATAGTGTACTTACCGGAGTAGCTTGATGTTTTTCCCTGTTTTCTTATGTCTCCGAGGATGTGAAGTGGAAGGATTCCTGCACTCTTTAAATGCAGTGGCCACCACTGCTGGCCCTATAAGCCGGGAGGGGAGGGGAATGAGAGAGGGCTTCAGGGATCCGAGCAATGCCATTGCTATCATCAAGCTGAAAATAACTTCTGACAAAAGCCTGGCATTTTGTTCCCTTATGTCCACTTGTGAGTAGGTGGACAACAATGCAGCCCATCAGATGACACCTAGAGGGCATTCCTAAATGCAGTCTAATAGATCATAAATAAAGATTAAAGTTTTGCCGTCACTATGGCATTACTTAAATGCGGAACTTAAGATAGTGGTTCCTGAAAATGAGGATTTAGTCGTGAATGGTCACATTGCAAAAAATAATTTGCCAAAATAACTATAGCTATTAATATGTAAAGCTGTTTGTAGGAACCCCTCTGGAATTCAACAGCTTTAAACCAGAGAAAATTTCCTTCAGCTGCGCAGTTCATAAGTTGATAGCTACAAATGGTTTGTCTGATGAAGCTTTTAGAGTTCAGGGAATTCTGATTTTTTTCCTATAACTTTTTAATTTTTACTTTTTTTAGGCATTAAGATAGTTAATATGTGTGATGCTTAGCATGTCTCATCACTGTGGTAGTAAATATTTGCTGTGCCTCAGTGAGCCCCTCGGAAACGGATGATGCCACAGCTGAATGAGAAATGCAAAAACCCAAGAATGAAGCACTTAAAGTTCCTTTTTGACAGGCATTTATTTTAAGAGCTTTGAAGATCTAGAAGCTAATTTTTGTTTGCTAAATGGACTTTTAAATTGAGAAACTTTCTTTGGTGTTGTGGATTTTGTGGTGTGTGAAAGGACCAAGCCCTTGTAGCTTAGGGGTTGAAAACTGAACAGACTGACTCTGAGGGTCCCAACTCTGGGACGTTCAGGGAAATGCAGGGAGCTGAGATGCCAAATCCCTGTCAGACCTTAGGATTTTAAGGACCTGTTCACTGAGCTGACTTTGGAAGCTCTTAGGAGCCTATAGGATCCCTTGACTGCTGAGTCCGGCAAAGATTTTGTAATGCAGAGACGGGTCCTTGATGCAGAGTTAGGGACCTATTTTTTCTCGAGCAGGAGACCAGGACTTGACCTCTTCTTGGTCATTCTCCCTGGGCAATTCTTGAACTCTTTTGCCTAGATCAAAAGAGGCTGAATGCAGAGGTGACGCTGCAGTGTACAGGCGGTGAGCATTTCTTGTAAGCTGGTAGCAAGGAGGGAGTGGGGCATGACTGAGCTCACTGTTAGTGCGCGTCAAGCACTAAAGCTTCCCATGAGAACCTAGTGTTTGCACCCTTGGTGCTTCGTAAGTTGGGATCCTTGACACTTGAGAGAGCTGAGTGTTGGTTAACCTTCACTCTTGTCTTCAGGTAGGTCACATGTTTGGATGGATTTGCACCATGTCGTAAAAGAGGAACTTCCCTAGAGCTTGGCAACAGTAAATGAGGTAGTGAGCTAAGGATGGGTTAGACAGGTAGAAAGAGCAGCGAACTCGACTAGTCAGAGTGAAATGCAGGTCTTATGGGGAATAGGGTACTTTGAACGGGGAAATGGTAGCTTTTCAGCCTGCAAAGAAAACAAGACCAAAGTGCTAGGTATGACAAAGTCTGTGGGGAAAAGTAAGCAACTGCATTTTGATAGGAGTCAACGGACACTGGGCAGCAAGTGGGAATATACGTCCAGCTTTTCACAATAGGGCACTGTTTGTGACAAGACCTTTTTTCAAGCCTAATTACTGCAGTTTCTTGTTCTGGCAGCTGCGCTATCCAAAGCCAGAAAATCTGTACTTTCAAGTAATGCAGGTTTCTATAAACCTTCCCCTTTATATTTCTATGATTGCATTAATAGAATGAGGTGTGAGGAAGATTGATCTGATCAGTGATCACGCTGGAGAAGAAAACTCTATTCACTGCTGCAGTGAGAATTGCTCAGTTTTCCAGCTTGTGTTCTTCCCTTCCCCTTACATAGGAATATTTCCATAGTTATCCTGTCAGATGTATTTTGTATGATAAAGTACCTCCATGTTATTAAAAAGCAAGCCAGTCAGTTTTACTGTTAGCTGTTCTAACTGTATTTCATTGCCAGTCTAATCCTGAATCTTGGGCTCTACTGTAGTAGTTTACAGAGCCTTTCTTCTGCCTAATTTGGGCAGACAGGCACGTTTCACAGGGGAAGGCACATACACTGGACTTTGCTTAAATTTCATTTAATTTAATTTATTCCTTATCATCTAAGATGAATGCGAGGCTTCACCTTTCGTCCTTCAGCATTGAAGAGACTCCAGCGTATGCATTTAAATGCATGTGGCTTAACTTAAACTGTTTAGAATTGCAGTAGGGGAGAAGCAACACCCAGAAGCTGACATCAATCTCAGCTAGAAAGTGGAAGCGAACTATGCTGCCTCTTGGCTGAGGCAAGACCTCTGTTCTGTGAGGCTTCTCTTCCTTTCCTTGTTGATGGTTTAAGTTAAAATGTTCATTATGGCCCCATACAGCACAGTAAAGGAAAAAAATGCCATACACGTACTACATGCGCGTAGCGTTACTACAGCTCCTGCTTCACAGCTGATCCAGGCAGATTAGGGCTAAGGACAAGGCAAACATTTCATGGAGCAGAAGTGTTACGGTTTCTGCTGTGGCAGGCTTTTATGAAAGATTAATAAGATAGTGTTATACATTGATCCTCTACTAGGGTAAGCAATAGCAGTGTTTAGAACTTAAGGTGGACTGAAGGTAAAGGTAGTTAGATTTAACCAAAGTTCTGCCTTAGGAATTCTCTATCAGGAAAAAATAAAATAAAATTATTAATTATAACAAATAAAGGAATTTAGGGAGACAAGTCCTTGAATTATGTAATTACATACGAAACTAGTAATTTTTTTTCTTTTCAAGTATTTGTAGCACAAGATGGTTTCTGCTTTGTCACTTGTTATTTTTTGGGCAAGAGAAGTTAGAACATTATTGAACATAAAATAAGCTAGCTCATCTCTATAACTGTGAATGGGTTTTCCAGAGATCAAAGTTGATTTGTTCTTAATGCCACAGTTTATTCTACTACCTTTCTTCTGTACCAGGAATGGTTTGGGGATGTTTAAGAGGTGGAACTCCCTCCTTCTAGAAGCCAGACTTCACACTGCAACAGTGAATAACTAGTGCTTCACTAACTGGGTCTGTGTGATTTCTGTCACAAGCTGTTTCAGATATAAAACCTTTGGGCAAATAGTGAAGAAACTTAATCTTAGGTTCTCTTGATAGCAGACAGGCTTCAAGCCTATTTGCTGTGTGTAGCACAGCAAGCACTGGGCTCAAAGTGTAAGAACAGAGCAGAGGCAAGGTAGTATGTTCATCATCTAGTCTTACTGAAATAGGTTGTTTCTTGTGAGGCCCAAACCACCTAACGTCTCAATTCCCTAAGGCCTCAACTGCACTTCACAGAATATTTTCGGTACTTTTAATCCCAACTATCACAAGCATTTTCCTTTTTGTTATTAGGAGTCTCTTGTGAGAGTTCAGAACGGGAGAGTGAGGTACTTAAATGGACCTTTTTGATGAAATACCATTTTGCCTTTCTTCAAAACACACGCACCCCTATCTGACCAAAACCAAAAAAGAGTCCAGTACAGTGTATTACTCAACTCCAGTAATTTAATTTCATTAAACAAAAACACTGTCAAAGTTTGACAGTTTGATGTAAGTTGAATCTGAACAAACTGATTTTACAATACAGTATAAATAATTCTTAACTTATATAAAACTTGATTAAGATTTTTTTTTACTAACTTTACAAAAGAGCATTATTGAACATAGGAGCAAAAGAAGTTTTAACGATGGCCTTTTTGTTAAAACAATATGTACACACTCACAGTATTTTCTTTGTGCAAAATATGTACTGACTGATAGACTGTACCTTTCTGTACAAAGGCAATTTCAGTTACTTTGCATAGTAGAAAAGCAACACAGAAAACACTAGATACATAACGTTGCTGCTATAATACTTTATATTAGACATTAACTTTCTCATTAAGAGCCAGTTTTAATTCTAAAGCATTAAGGCTTTTCCAGTATTGCAGTCTTGCCAATACACGTCCAAAACACACTTTGTTCATCATAGCATTCATTGTGTGTGCAGTGTGTTATCAGTAATTATGCCTGTTAACACAGTCAGCAACTTGCTATCCCCAAACTAGTCTTCTGACACTTCAAGTTTTCGTTGAGGAATACATAGGGTTCCTTGAGAGGTTCTGTCAGTACCATCTGAATTTGCAGACAGTGAAGATACTGTGTTTGGCCCTCCTGGTGTGCGGAAAAACATTTCTGTTGTTGTCTGGGGCTCTTCGGGTTCCTTTGGAACACTAGGCTAAAGAGAAGAGAGAAAACTTTCATTTAAGAAAAAAGTGAGTTATAGTTTTAGGTTTCTGCAGGATGTTAGCAAACAGTTTCCTGAAATTTCAAAATCCAGCAGCTCTTTACAGAGAGAAATAAAACTATTTGTTTTCCTTGAAATACGTATATCTACATAAAATGGATTAGAGAGAAACTGGTTTCTCAAATCTATCTGCTATTTTTAGTGCAAACAGACCTTAGTCAATACAGTATTATACATATTACACAGAAAACTTCATGGGAAATAAGATTCTGGTAAAAGCCTCTGCTATCCTATGAAAAAAGCTATCATTAAGTATAAGAAGTTGAGAGTAAATTAACAACGTATTGACAAGGAAAGATAAGGTAACAAATTTTCATTTGTTCCTTTAAGTATAAGTTATCTCAGGTTCATCCAAAATCTTCTAAGACAGCTTTCTCTTCACACCTTGCCATTCTCCAGCTGGCTCCACATCCTCAACAATTAGGATACGTGTTCTTCCTTTCTAACTTCTCAGTTATATTGTACTTATGCTAGCCTTCGCTGCTTTTTGTGATCACTACTGATTTGTAAATCAAGATTGAAAAAATATTGGTTTAAAAAAAATTACCTGCTGAAAGGAATTTCCGCACTATTATTTCCCACTGGGCACGTGGTCAAAGTTGTGATGTTTTTACTTACCTTTTCTTCCTGTAAGTTCATGTTTTCTGAGCTGTGGTTACTAATTTTTGCTTTTGGAGAAATTGGTATATGCTGAAGAACAGGATTTGCAGGAACTTGCATACCAGCAGGTATTAGCCCTACATGTTGCAGTGTAAAGTTCAGAACTGAAGAATTTGGATTTTGGGCAGAACTGGTGTTGCTTGAATTTTGACAGGAGTTGCTTAGTACAGGTGCAGCAGCAGCTATAGAAGTTGGTGACAGCATTATATTCAAGGATGTTATATGAAAAGCAGGAATGTTAACTGCTTTCAATTCAGAGGCCGTCACTGGAATGACACCTGAAACAGGAAAATCAAGTGTTGAAGGAATTAAAAATTGAGACTCTTGCACTGTGTTTTCTTGACCTGAGTAGGACGAATCTGGCTCACAGTTCTTTGAACCAGACTACTGTGTACCTGTCTTGTTTAGTACTCACCAGCAGGGGGTGAGCTGAGGGAACTGTGCTGTAATGAACATATCCCAGTTTTCTCTCTATCAGAGAGGCTTGCTTTATTGCCATGGTGGGTGCACTGAGCAAGAGGAATAAGGTAGCCAGATGGAAAAAAGGTCTGAAAAAGAGAGAAAGAACAACACATCTTTACCCCAAAGATGTAACAAACACGCAAGTATTTCTACTAAGTTGTATTCCCCTTGCCACCGCCTTATTCTTTATCCTCCATGTGACCAGGATCCTATATTCCATGCCTGTACTAGCTTCTGTCTGAAGCTAGCCTCAGCCACACATTGCAAAACAAGACTGTTCTAGTCCACAGAAGTCAACTGGCTCGATTCCCAGATGATATCCTGGGAGAGGAACTGTCAGTCCACACAGTACAATTAGACTTGACAAAAGATATGCTTATGCGGAATATTTCTTTGGGACAGAAAGAAGAAACACCTGGACTCTGTAGTCATTATGTCATCTCATTCTAGGATTGCATTTTTCTTATGACATTGTTATACAATCCTTTTGCATTTTCAAGTTCTGATTGTGTCAATAGAAGTGTTCTTGATATTCCACTTCTCTGTAGCAGGAAGTCTTAAGTGCAGAACAAAATTTTACATCGATTCCACTGTAAATGGAAGTATCTGAAACTAGATGTACACAAACAACGGTCTAGGAAGGTATAATATCTTAGCATTGCCTCTCTCTGCTTAGGTTTAGTTATTTTCATCCCAATCTAAGCCTGAAAGTCATTTTTCTACTTGTTATTTGTGTACTTGGTTTAGAAATGGAATGGGCCTACATTAAGGTTTTTTTCCTTAAAGCACACTAAAGATAATCCAACTAAAGGCAATCTATATAGACATAGTTCATTACAGTTCTATTTCTTTTGCAAATTGCTCCAAGTGGCATTTTTCTAGGTAATGACAATATATGTTGCAGTGTCTGACAAGGCTTACCTCATGAGCAGGAATGGCAAATGCCACAGGAATGTCTTGTTCAGGTTTGGTTCTGTTGTCATCTTCTGGAGTATCTGCTCTTTGACATTGGTCAGAGCAACTTGCCACGCTTAGATCGAATGTTTCACATTTGTTCTGTTTCTCTTCCTGGAAATTGTCCATTTCGTGATTCATTTGTGAGCCACTGGAAGGTGGTCTTTCATTTTTAACAGACTCTCCCTTTTAAAAAGACATATATGTGAAAACAAAGGTAGACATTGGGAAGGACTTGACATTCTCAATTACAAGTCTACAACAACATTCATACGTTTCATATGTTAGAAAACAAGTTTGTGCTATAGAAACTTATAGCTAATAAGAGAAACAGTTCCATGTTATCCCCTCTTGTTCCTTCACAGCTGGCAGATAGCTGATGCCACACACAGCCACACCACTCTGGTAACAGTTCACAGCTGCTTTGACAAGCACAGTTTAAAGCAGACTGATAATTTACAGACACTAAAACATACAGCAACTGAGGGGCAGAAAATGATCCAGACCTAGTTTCTACAGCCACATCAAGTCTCTCTGAACCTCTTATTCTCTTCCCGTGCTGTATCATTATGTCTAAAACATTAAAAAAGTACAACACCGGATAGAAATATTTAGAAGGTGTCAGGATGGGGGGGATGTTACCTGTCCAGCAACACTTGCGTGTCCACTTTCCCTCCCAACACCTTCAAAGCCAAGAATGAATGTCAGCTCTTCTACAAAGATGAGTAACCTGAACTACTCCAGAATCATTGTATAAGTAGGTAAGTCATAAAATAATGTTTTTGGCGTTCTTTCTGAAGATATCTGTACACTTCGACACCTTCTCAGAAAGAGCAGACAATTACAACTTAGTCTTTTAACTGTTTGCACGCTCTCCAAAATTACTCCTCAAAGGTAAAAGAACAGGTATTTTGAAATTCCAGCACAAAATATTTATACTGAAAAAGTTATACTAATCGATAGCACAGATGCTTCTGTAGTCAGCTAAAGGACTATGTATTTATAAGGTTACTCCCTTGTCTGGCTTCTTTACAATTAATTTACAAATTGGACAACATCGGGCAGGCTCCTAAATCACTTTGAAATGAGAAAGCGACATAATCTTTAGGCTATAGAACAGGTTAAAAAAAAAATACAACTTACCATGGAAGTATCAAGGCTTTCCTCAGTTCTTCTATACTTGTTAATCAAATTATTCTCTTGTAATGCTTGTGATCTTTTAAGGCACCTCTGTGATGAAGATTCAGATTGTATATCTGGTCTTCCTTTAGCTGTCAAGGACTTCCGTGGATCATCTGCAGCTATGTGATTGTCCCCTTCCTCAGTGGTTATTTCATTTAAGACTTTTGAATGAATACTCTTAATTCCTGTCACATTAGCACATGGCAGAGGCTGCAACATGAAACTTGGGCTGTATGTTGTCACGGTGTGGGCTTGGGAAGGATGCAGATATATTGCATATGAAACACCAGAATGAGTCTGAGGTAGTATTACTGGTGACACCGAACTGTGGCTCGGAGGTAAGACACCTAGTGGCTGAGTGAGAACTGACTTCTGAGAGGGTGCTGCAGTGTGAGTTTCGGGCTTGGGGGCTACCTCAGGCGACGATAGATTGTTTTCCGAAGCAGATCTTGGCAATTCAATTTTCCTCTCTTTTGCTTTCCTTAAAAAAAAATAAAGAAACAAAAATGCCCAAACACATATTTTAGTACCTTCATGCAGAAATGCCCGGACTAATGTTTTTCTGTAATACTAAGACTTAACGTGAACTCGTGTGTCTCAATCCACTGAACAGAAAATAGTAAGTGAAAAAAATAGTCTGCACCATCAGGACTTACTGGTTTTTGCAGACTGTTTCCTGACTCAAAAGAAGCATAGTTTAAACTTAATGGTCAGTGACAATATAGCACTTCTGCAAACTTACTTTGATGGTCCTTCCAGCTGCTGTTGAGCGATCGTTGCAAGCTGAGACATTTTACTTGTGTAAGCTGATACATTTTGATCAGTGCTTGCTGCAGGGGGAAAACAAAACGGATGATGCATCAAATGTGTAAGTTTTCAACCTTGAGACCGCATTATTTAATGCAGCATACACGTTTAATGAGAAGACACTAAGGCTCCATGCTATCTCTAAACTCAAACCCAGACCTGATTTGATCATTTGGGTGGTAACTTATATAAAAAAAAAAATATTAAAGCCTCAGGGTTTTTTTTCCCTTCAAAGAAGACACCTAAGAAGAACACAAACATGGATAGGTAATTTTCTGGCAGTTTTATGGAAGACAGAACTGCTTAGATAGCCCGATACAAAATGCAGCTTCTGCAACAAGCCACAATTAGAAGCAGTTCACAGAGAAAGATAAAACATCCAGGGAATTAACTATACTACGCAAAGTTCATAACCAGTAACATTTACATTGCAACTGCAATAGCACAGCACAGGCTGTGACAGGACTTCATCCATTAAAACTAGAAAGAGTTCTAATTGCAGAGCTTATTCATGGGTTTAGATTTGTTTTCACTATCAATATTCTAACGCCTCAGTTTTACAGGCAACATGTATTTCTGCCATCTTGTCTATTTCTGACTTTTTCAAACATGTTTTTGTTGTAGGCAGGCACACTCACGCATCCACATCTCCTGTGAGATGATGGCAAGCCTGGATATTTAATGCAAAACTCTACATCCAAGTCAAAAACATACTTAGAAAAAAAAATATATATATATAATTTTCAGCTACATACTTGTGCTTATTTTAACTGGACTGGCTGGAGCAGATTGGATCTTCCTTCTGTCATTTTCTATACTTTTAACTAACTTTATTAGGGATGGATGCCGAGTGAAGTTCTGCTTGACGCTTGAAGGAAACAGCTTTTTTGAACACTGTTCTCTGGAAGTGATGCATTCTGAAATATGTGGAATGTAGGTCGCAGAAGTTGGTTCAAGTTTTGTGTCTAAAAAGCAGAAGAAACACAAGAGTAAGTATGTATCATGTGCAGAACCAGTAATGAAAAGCAATTGTTTGAATCTGGCTTATAAATATTGAAGTCCTAGCAGCAGCAAAAAATGGAAATGCAAGCGTCACAATACGGGAGTATGTATATGTGGAAATATATTGGACGTTCCAAGAAATACTGGTGTGCTCTGTCGTTGAGGACCAAGTACAATGTGACTGTCAAAGACTTTCTGCCTAGTTTACTCTGTCTTTTGGTAAAAGATTTTCAAAATGAAGAAGGAAGCACAACCATCAGCAGAACAACAACAGCAAGACATGTAACCTACCCTGAATACTTGGCAAGACCTCAGGTCCCGTCCATTTGAATGCTGGTTTTCTACCTCTCTCCTCTGTAACGTGAACTTTCTTGATAAGCTCAAGGCTACTGAGAACATTTGCTATGTCATAAAGTCTTCTAATTTTGGCTGAAATCAAAGAAAACAAATGTAAGCTGTAGCAATTCTTATTAACAAGTTACCATGGATCAGATTAAAAATCTGATGACGTCCTATTAGCAGCTGAAAGGAAAAACTTTCTTAATTCCTTCGTGAGAAGGATTGTGTGGAACAGGTATTTGTACTATGAAATAAGGTATCGTATCATAAAATTTAAATGTAAAGTGGAATGACAAACAGATCTATAAATCTATAACTGTAAGGATATGCTAAATGTAGAAAAACACATTTTCAAAACAAGTTGGGCTCTGTACATTGGCCAAACCTACACAAATTCTGTAGTGAAAATGAGCAACTTCTAAGGTAGGTGTACATATGCAAGGAAAGGTGGAAAGTATGGAGAAGAGACACATGGAACTCCAACAGGATGAACATCCTGCGTGTTTTTTAAAAGTGTTCAGGCTGAGCCATTATGAAAAAGTTTTAGGCAGCAGTAAAACTACAAATGAATTCTTTAACCACACAGTGAATGTGCTTAATCCAAAGCTTCTGCTACTGAAAATTGGAAGTCTAGCAAGTCACGGAACTTCAGACTGCGCTTCTTAAGCGAGGTGGTGGTAATAGTAAAATATGTGATACCGTTAAGTATTAACACATGGATGGCACACCATGAAAATGCTGTTAGTGAGACATAGATGTTATGGAGGAAGAAGAAAAAATGAAAACTAACAAACAACCCTACCCACACAGGCTGTTTTGCCCAGATGCAATGGAAAGGAAATTATGAACTGAAACCAGCAAGGATCGGTCTGTTGCATAGTTTCACCGAAAAAAAAAAATAGTCTGAGAAGCAAGGAAGGGTTTAATTTTTAATGAAATGTGAAATTAATTCTTAATCCCTCAAGAGCAGGCACATTTTCAATTAATATAAATATACCGGCCTGGACCTAGAAGTACCTTTACATTTGAATGGAGAGCAAGAGGAGGAAATGTGCAGGGAACTGAAAGCAGGGTAAAAGAATGAAGAAATAATTGGCAGTTACAACATGGGGTTTCACTTCCTCATGCATTTAAGCCATGAACAAGGCCTTTAAAGCATTTCTTCAGATTTCCATCGAGTGACTATATGACCAGAACACAGATTTGCATGATGCTAAGACACGTTTGCTGAAATGATGCCAATATCTGTCACAGATTGCTTGAGAAACAGTTACTAATAAGCAGACATGATTTCACCATGAAATGATTCAATGGACTTTTCTTTCGTGGTGTGTATTTCTTACATGGTGTGTGTGAATGACAATGTACAGGTGGATCCCTAATAAAAACTGCTCGGAGCTTACTGAGTTTTTGGAAGTTCAAATACAAATGGCAGGAAGAAGATGACAGCGTTTTATGCTACATAATCTTGTACTAGATATAGCTCATTTAGCTTACACTGGGTGTTTCTATTTAAAGTATGATCAAAAAGTGAACAGGAACAGCAGCGTTTTACTTACTTTTAAACTTGCTTTTATCTAGGTCTTCCAACTGATCCTCGCCAATCAAGATTTTAGCAGCAACTTCAAGGCTTACTATTTGAGGAGTTGATACAAGAAACAGCATCACAAATTTCTGACTCATCACTCGTAAGGACTTGTCTTTCCTGCTATTTACTGATGCTGCAGCAGACAGAAAAAAGGATTAAAGCATTAAGTGATGTGGCAGCTACAAACACTTTTAAAAACGCTCAAGATATTTGTCAGTAACAATGCTGAGAACAAACAATATGTCAACTAGGCAGCGCCAACACGGACTGCAGAATTGAGTCTCTACATGGCAAGAGTCAGGTAATTAGGTGGACAACATATCTAACTACACAGCAAAGAGCGTGGTGTCTCCCTTGGTACACCTTCCCTATCATCTGACTTGTACTCTCAAAGATGTTTAACTGTAGATTGTATAACATATTTAACAATCGTTAGTGAACGTTTTTTCCATTAATCAAACCTAAATTTTAAAAAATAATAATTAATGGTGTCACGTATATTTTTGGCTTCGATAACATCCTGCGGTTTAATTGTATGTTGAGTATGTTAGTCAGTTTCACCTGTTGTCCACCCTTGTTCTTGCCCCCTAAAAGTAAAATACACGCATAAGAATCAAATGGGACAACTAGAAGAACAACTAGAAGAAAGTAGAGCACTTCCTCCAACCACGAACAGATGCGGTGCTTTTCAGGCAGTAGCATTTTAGAAATAAAGACCAAAAAGTGTTTTTTCCATGTGCATAGGTAATTATAATCATGAGTACGTATTTTTCTTGGCATTATAGAGAAATATTACCAGCACGAAATTCCATTCCTGGGAGCTCCACAAAACACATTTCTGAATGCTCATTTGAGACAAAAGACCTCGCCATTTCTTCGTTTCTTTCACCATCTAAATCAAATTCATGCTCATACTCTCTTTTCTTGATCATCTGAATTTGTTGTGTGTATTTGTTCTCTTCTCCGACTTTTTTCAAGGTCTGCAAAGTTTTGGTGAGATTATGTCGCCCATGCCAAGCATATCTGTTTTTGGCAAGGCGTCTCACCATGTGTAGGCTCTCTAGCACGTTCACAATATCATATATTCGTCTACGTTCAACATCTAAAATAAAGGAAAAAAAAGGAAGATCAGCACGACATCTTTACTACATAAGTTACTTTTTTCCATTCATTTACCTGATACAGGACTTGCACAGAAAAAGGAACAGTTTCCCATACTTCCCCTCTTAATATAATTCTAATGCATTTTCGCCAGTTCCTAAGTACCAACTTTACTGAAAATAACTCTTACAGATCTTGCAGGCAAGAAAAAGAAAACAAGTCTTGCTTCAGACATGGCAAGGACTTGCTCTTCCAGACCAAGTTATTTTTGTACTTGTATGTCTTGTACTGTCGACCAAGCTCTTCTTGGTCTACAGTATAGCTTAAGAACTAAAGCTTACTATTACCAGTAATGCCATTAGATGGGTCTCAATACAGATTTTTTTTAAAAACAACAACAACAACAACAAACAACAACAACAAAAAAACATTTTTAATTCACTGTATCAATTTTAGATCGCCCTGTTAAATACTGTTGGAAACTCTCAGTGAACAACTGTTTTGTAACTTGCTTTCCATGCTATTCTATTAACATACTGGCCTTTTCTCTGTTGTCTATTCAATTCTCCTTTTTGAGTAGGTGTTTTCTAACAGGTGATATTTGGTACAAAAATGTATCGATACAATTTGCAGTTCATCTAATCTGCAGGACACTGTATTCTCATAGCTCTTACAGAAAAAAAACCTTCAGCTCCTAGCAACTTGGACTCTTAATAGATCACTGGTGCGATACAAGATAACAGAAAGTAGTTTCTTGCTTTGATGTCATGATTGGACAGGAAACCGTGGGCTCAGCCTCAGAAATGCTAGCTCCTGACACAAAAACATCAGCCACGAATCTTAGCCATCGTTTCTAGGTTCAAAAAAATGCAACTGGTTATTTGCGGTATCTGCAGTCATGTAGATGTTTAATCTTAAACATCATTCAGAGTTTCTTAATTCAGTTCACCGAGCAAACTTTAGCTTCTTAAAATAATTGTGGTAAGAACGAAGACATTCAAGCTGTGTTTAGGTAAACATGAGAGCATACAGTAAGCATTCAAAGTTTTATGGAGCAAAAAAAGTGCTGAACACAGAAGGGTGGTTTATTGGCACACTTGCACGAGGCCATATAATGGCATATACGGCAACTTACTGAGCTCTTCAGCTACTTCGTCGAGGCAAATATAAGTATTCTCTGCAGTGCTGGGGTAATCAGGATATCGAGCTAGGAATTTATGACACAGTAATCCTAGGCTTTTCTCCTTGCGACTTGGTTGCAATTTTTCATACTCATCTCCCAATAAGTGCTCCTACGCAGAAATAAGGAAGAGGACTTGAAACATTTTTACAACAACTGTGTAAATATATACATTTAACAGCTTTGTTGTGGGCACAGTCAAAGCTCAGCGTTCCCCCTTGGTCCTCAACAACGGTGGAAGAAAAATTTTGCCTGTTGCGTGTAACAATGTGATGTTGTAAGTTACATTTGTAAACGCTACAAGATCAGAGCTGAAAGTCATAATGTGTTAGCTTGGAAGTTTTTGTACGGAATAAACAGTCTTCAGCTAAGGTTTTATTTTACGAACAAAAAGAGGCGAAGAGGAGACCTTCAGAGCATACCTGCGAGCAGCGTTTGGGCTGCAGGGCCTCACCCGTGGCGTCTGACAGCTCCTTCCTCTGCTCCCTGCTGCGGATCTCGGGGCTGGCCGCGCTGATCAGCACCTTGAGGTTGGAGGTGGGCGTCCAGGGCTCCGCGGGCAGGCTTTCCTTGGGCTTCGGGGGTGTGGCCAGCGGCTGACAGCCGGGCTGCACCTCCGCCAGCACGGACGGCGAGGCGGCGGCTTGCTTCAGCGGGGTGCCCGGCACGGCCCCGCGCGGCTCGGCGGGCCGGTTCTCCTGCGCCGCGGGAGCGGAGCGCCGTGAGGCGAGCAGCCCCGGGGCTCCCGGCCCCCCTCAGCCCCGGGGCCGGCCCGGCCCTGCCCGCGCCCACCCCCAGCCCCGTACCTTGTCGGCGGCGCCGCGGGCCGCCTGCATCCTCGCGGGGGGACGACGCTCGGCACCGCCGGCCTGCGGGGCGTGAGGGAGGGAGGAGAGGGCCGTGAGGCGGCGGCGGCGCCCCCCCTCCGGCACCCGGCGGCGCCTCCCGCCTCTGGGCCCGCGCCCGCCGCCCAACGGCCCGGCCCCGCCCCGCCCATTGGCCGCCGCCGGCGGGCGGGGCC
>NC_048897.1:1964226-1977994 GCF_011077185.1 Oxyura jamaicensis | reverse complement strand
CCCCGCCCCGCCCATTGGCCGCCGCCGGCGGGCGGGGCCTCGCGGGAGCCGCTTTAAACACCGGGCGCCGCGCCCGCGCTCGGCCCTGCACGAAGAGCGCCGCTGCGCGGGGCGCCAGGGCCGGCACCCACCCGCGGCAGCAGCAGCACCGGCGCCGCCGATTTGAATCGAAGGCGCTGAAGCCGCCGGGGCAGGGCGGGGCGGGCCAGCCAATGGGCGCGCGGCACCGCGGCCCGCCCGGCCAATCGGCGCGCGCCCTTCTTCCCTCCTCCCTCCCGCCGCGGCCCGGCTGGGGGTTGGCGGGCTGGCGGCGCGGGAACCGGGGCGCGCGGGGCGGTGGCGAGGCGGGAGCCGAGCGGGGGGGTGGGTGAGCGCGCGCTGCTCCCCAACGGCCGCGGGGCGGGGCCAGGGCTCCCCTCAGCCCCTCTCAGCCCCCCTCAGCCCAGCTCCCCTCAGCCGGGGAGCGATGGTGGGGCCGCCTCCTCCCCTGAAGGCTTTTCCCTGCAGCCGCCGTCCTGTCGGCTCCTGCCGGCGCAGGCTGCTCCCACCGCGTCTGTTGGTAACTGGAAAAGCGTCGGGGTTGGCACCAGTGCCCAGTCAACAAGCGGGTTCCCTGCGCCTCACCCGGAAAGTCCTCCCGGGGTGGTTCTCGTGAGGGGGTTCTGCGTGCGTTTGCCAGCTCCAAGCCCCTGCTGCCACCCGCCAGTGTCCCACCGAGAGCATACAGCCTTATCTGCGCTGGGTGAGCCCAAGTTACTCGGAGCGTCGTCACGGGGGTTAAAGATTGCGCGTGGTGTGCCTTGGTGGCTTAACCGAGTCCAGGGCATGACGAGCCGGGATTATGCAGAAGTTGGTAAATAAGTCAAGAGTGCCTAAATTGCAGCGCCTGAACTCTAGGTAAACACACATCCTTATCTTCTCCACAGATAAGTTCTTTCTTCAACAGCAGGAGCTATGTGCTATGCTAAAGACAGCACTAATCTGCGTGCCCTGCTTATAGTTGTACTTCTTGTACAAACACGTCAGCGGCTCGGTTTGAGTGTGGTCACAAGGCAAAGTCCATCATTTTATCCTTGTGTGCCTTCTGGATGTGATGCTGTCCTCCTGTCAGGTTGAATTGTAACTACTGGCTCCCGCAACGAAATTCACAAGGAGTTGTACTGAAATAACTTACCAGGTAATCCTGTGTGCGAGGCCTTACTGCAAGCTCCCCAGCACTGCATGAAGAGGCAGCCAGTTGATTAATGCATATTATCACTTTATTCTGAATAATGCAACTCTTTTAATCTATTCTACAGGCAAAATGCCCGACTGAACTCATTACAGAAAAAAAAAAAAAAAAATCAACTCTTACATATCTTTCCATTATCTTATCAGTGTCTGTAAATGCCTGAAGGGAAGGTGCAAGCAAGGCAGAGCCAGGCTCTTTCTGGTGGCACCTGGTGACAAGAAGAGGCAATGGGCACAGACTGGCAGGCAGGAGGCTCCCCCAAAGAGACATACTCAGGGAGTATGTCTCTTCCGTGAGGTTGTCTGAGCCACTGGACGTGGTCCTGGATACCCTGCCGTTCTCTGGGTGTCCTTGCTTAAGCGGGAGATGGGGACACATGGACGCAGAGGTGCCTCCTTACCTCAACCGTTCTGAGGCCTGTAATCGTCAGTATCGCTGAGTGCACGTCTCCATTGGAAAACTGAAAAAGACAGCACTGATGTTACGAGAACTTAAAAGATTTGGTGGTTTGCACGACCCAGTGGGCTTTCCTGCCCACTGCCTGGTTGCCCTTTCAGGGTGCTTTCCTCAAGGAACTGTTTTGCAATTACCCTTTGTAGGGCTGTGTTTGTGAATTTGCCAACAGCAGTCAGCTGTGGAAGCAGGAAAAGGGCCTGAAATTAAGCACCCAATTCCGCTGATGAAATACAGCTTGTGGGAATCCTTGCAAGTGATGCTGTGACTATGTATATCTTGTAATTGTTTTCTGGGAGTACTTCATTTTCTTAGTCAAGTGAATTTTAAAGGCTATATAGATAACAGTCTTAAATTATGCCTTAATATTTGCCTGACAGGCACCTAGGTGAACCTATAATCTTCTGCAGGTATGTATTCCTAGTCAAGTTCACGATATAAGTGTACCCTGAAATACTGCGAAAGTCTCCCAGAAACAAGTATTTGGTATTGAAACAAGTCAATTAATGCATATTATCTCTTTATTCTGAATAATGCAACTCTTTTAATCTATTCTACAGGCAAAAGGCTACAGGCTGAAACAAGTATTTGGTATTTTAAGTATGCATAACAAAATTCATTTATTCAATAACAATGAAAAAAAGAAGATTCTAAAGTAAAATGTAGTGATTGAAAACCACTATATTTTTCCTTAAAGCCACTGTATTTTATTTCCTCAGATGTTTCTGTAACGTTAATTCTTTCAGTCACTTCAAAATTCTGTAGTAACTAGGTTTATAACTCTGTTGGTCTCATCTTTACTCAGGGTTGTGTTGTAACAAAAATATATCTTTGTTTCAGAACTACTGATAAAGTTTTCCAGAGTGTGAAGATAACGTAGGACTGCCTCTCTGAGGAATGGCATCATCACTTGGGCTCGCTAGAGGTCAGACTTCTTTTACTCCTTTGTGTCTACTAAGAGCCGGCTGATAAATCACACAGCTGGGCTTGAGGCGCTGTTACATGTCATACTACCCAGAAAAATTACACGATTAATTTCATACAGCACGTTAACACAAAATACTTTTATTATAAAAAATGACTTTCAAAGATGAAACATTTGCAGTAGAGAATCAATGGCAAGCAATGTGATAGGTGGGTTTTTAGTCAGCCACGATGTCTAAAAGTGATCTCGTGTGTTCTCTCCACCCCATAGCTCTATAGGCAGGGGCATGCAGCCCACGCTGCCTGGGCAGTCTGTAAGATCAGCTGTGCAAGGGACATATGCAAATCGAGTTGTGTATTGGTACCCAGAGGAGTCACTGCTGACACTTTACTGCCCTGGAACTGGTGCCCTTGGGGAGGGAAAATGAGACTAATGCCTGGCAGCTCCAATCTGGCTGCCACAGCAGCACGGAGGCAGCTGGGTGCAGGTTGCAGCACCCGGGGGCGGTAGGTGGCAGTGGCTGATGCAGTAAGTGCTGCGGCACGCTGCTCTCTAGCCTTACCTAATTTTGTATTCATTAGTCTGTGTGAAATTAAATCATATTAAGGCACATTATTGCATGACTTGATTCAATTTTACTTTAGTTTATTTGCTATCACTTGTTACATTAACTTCTGAAACAAGGGAAATTAAATCAGTTGGTCGAAATCTTAGGTGAAAGCTAGAAAGGAAAAAAACATTGCAGAAACTGGAATCCCTTTAAAAGCAAATGTTTTTTTTAAGCATGCTAATTTCAGGCAGTGCTAATTAAAGCTTAATGCATGCACCAGAAACTACACTGGAAGAATATTAATAAGATGGTACAAAGAAATGTAGTGCCTAGGTGCTTCACTTCTGCAGGTATATTTGCTGTCACAATGGTTTATCAGAAAAAGAATATAACAGCACAGAACCAAATGCACCTGAGGTTCCACAGGGCACTGAGCTGTTAGCACAGTTACAGGGCATACAGGGCAAAGAGTTCAGGGTACTCGAGGTACAAAACATATTTCTACTTCAAATGCCTTCTGCTCAAACATCTTACAAACATCTTAGTCAAACATCTTACAGGAATCACATCCGAATTATTTTAGTGTATTTAACATAAATTTTGTTATTTTAACATTTGAGAGATGAGCTGTCTAAGTGAGATTTATGGCCAGTTCCGTGAACTGCTGTTTTTAAGAGTGGAGAGGATTACTACTTGCCAAAAAGAAATGTACGGACAAATCTTTCACTTGATCCAAATTTAAAGCACAGATTTGAGCAAAGGCCTGTTTACTTCATGTCCTTCAACTAGAGAATTACATTTAGATGGATGTTTTTAAAGGGAAAACTACATTGTGTGGTTTGCACCTAACTTACTGAAGTCAGAAGTTCATGGGTCAGCCAAAATACAGGCTCATCGCTCTTCTGAAAATAAATTGTTGTTACGGTGTCAGAACCCACAGCACTTCTATAAAACCTGCAGATCCATTGCATGTTTCATGTATTGGTGGTACAAGGATCTGTCCTGAAGGCTTCCGTGTTCATCAGCGCAAGCTTCTGCACGTTAGATATCCTCTCAGCACTGGTGATTGAGAGAGTGCTCATGAGGAGAGGAACAATAAAAAGGGGCTGAGAAGTGTGTAAAAAGTGAGAAATGTCAATATCATTTGCATACAAACGAAGTTACGAGGGGCTGTGACGGTATTCATTTCCAGCTGCGGTATGTTGAAAAGAGGTGTTCTTGCAGTGCTAGGTAGATAGCACCAGGGACCATTGTTATAGCTGATGTTACAAGCTTTGTTGTGCTACCCCGAAGGCTACTGTTACATACAGGTCAAGCCCCAGCGATATTATTAGTGTCTGATTTTGCGGTTCCACCAGAAATTTGGAATGACTATGCCATTAAAAGGTAATCCCATGCCAAAATATCAGATGTGGTAGAGCAAAAATAAGTAGAGCTTGTTATTATATTGTTGCTTGCAGGAGCCTTTGGAAGACCTGATTTCCCCAAGTGTTTGTGCTACTGAAATCACTTCCATTTAATTTCATGTAGTTAGTGTAATCAAGAATGGATTCTTATAGCAGTCTACAAAGCCTTTTTTTTTTCTCTAAAGACCTGATTTTTACTACATTCTTATCAAAAAAACCCTAGTAGTATCTAGGTTTATTCAAAAGGTTTCTTACTGCATAAACACACCCCAGAGTAAATATTCTTTCAAACAGCTTCCCAGATGTATTGCACGCCCCTCAGTGCTTTACTGAGAAATGGTACATAATGTTAAATGGCATATCATTGGCAGAATACTTTATACTGTAGGATTAACAAAACAGTCCATACTGACATTGTACAGACATTCTTTACACCTGTGTTTCAACTGACTAGATTACAATATTGTTGCACTGAATTGTTTGGTTTAACTCATCTGTTGGAATAATGTTGCATTCACAACAAGGAAGATATTTTCTTCGAGTGCAAACTGTCTGGTTTCAGAGGATTTACATTAAGAATGAATTTGGTTCAAGAATGTTAATAGTATCTTCTGTTCAAAGTTTTTCTCCATTTCAGTGAAATTCTTCCCCAGAGTTTTTGTACCATGTTATATTTGAAGCTTGCTTCTTTGAGTTTGCTCTTTGCATGTCTTTCTTTAAACCTTCTGGCCAGCTTTGCCTTTCACCTCTTCATCAGAAAGTGCTTCTTGCTCTGTAGGTTCTCTTGCTCTAACTTTTGATGGCTCATTTGCTTCACACCGGTTTTCTTTTAAGCCTGCACTTGGAAAATCCAAGCTGCGAGAGGTGTGTTCTTGCTGTCTGTCAGCATACCGATGGGCACGTGATAGGTACCCGCACGGGGACACGAGTGTGCGTTAATTTGAAGTTTGAGATATAGTGGTGAATGCATTGGGCAGGGAGTCAGCATTCCTCTTTCCATCTTCTTAGTTGAATGGATTACGTACTGAATGATACTGAAACTTTAGAAGTCTGTCTTTTTTTTGTGCTGTGGATTCCACACTGTGGGAAGAGTAATAAAACTCCTCATATCTTGGAAATGATGTGTCATAATGGCATAAAGGAAATAGAGTATTTGGAGTTTCTTCTGTGTATAATTAAACTCGATTTTGTTGAATTAAAAACACTTTTCTTTCCATTAGCTAATTTTCCTGTATCTTCTCTGTATGGAAGGAATTATTCAGCGCTACAAAGATAACCTTTTTCTTTTTCCCCTGAGAGAATGCTGATTGAGTGCAGTAAATCCACCACAAAGCCTGTAGTATCTGAAATAAACTTTACTTGCACCTGCCATCTCCTGTTCCAAATGCCATCTCCATTGAAACACTTCTCTATATTCTGGATATAGCATCTTAACCAAGCTGAATTATTTTATCTGCCATGAAGGGATTAAACATGTCAACAGTAATTATCTTTGCCTTATTCTGACAGTTGTTTTTCCTTAACTATGCTCAGAGGTTCATTATAACTTCCTCACTAAATCTCTTGCTTCATAAATCTATCAAGGTATAATTTGCTGGCAGAGTAAGAGCAGAAACTTGTGTCCACTCTTGCAAAGAGAAGATGGTCAGGGGGTACTTGATCATAAATTCTAGCCCATGTTGTTCTTGTTAAAATCCCAGCTGAGCTTACGCTCGCATTGGATTCTTGTTAGGCTTCCATTAAAACAAAACAAAAATAATAATAGCCTATGAGAGGACTGACGTTTTTTTACAAAGCTTTGTTATTTGTAGAAAATCCTTAGTGCTATAAATTCCAGTGAGAGTCAAGCTGTGCTTTAACTTTGAGAAATGGTGGAGATGAGGAAAGAGGAAAAAAGAGCAAGGAAGAAGAACGACTAAATCAGTCAAAGTTTTACAGACTTGTCAAAGAAACTACCATCCAGCAATAGTCTCTTAGACCCTATATGTTTCAGTTCATGTAATTGAATAATATTTTGTAGACAATATTTCAAGCATTATGTTTAATATTATTTAAAATAGGTAGCTTTTCATGTTGCTATTGATCAACATTTTTGTCACTACAGGGACTGTAAAATGTCGTTTACCAAAGCCGATGAAGATTTTGATTAAAATATCACAAAAGGTGAAATAAATGGAAATTATTAATGTCAATTTTTAAGAGTATTTTTTCAAAAAGATGAAAGCCATCTTTCATTTCTTTTGAAAACTGTTTAAGGGAAATATTTGGTCAAATATAAATTAACCTAGAACTGTATGAGAAATTAGTCTTTTATTGAAAGGAAACTTGAGTTTATTACTTTTTCACTGTATTCCTGCTGAGAGCCTAGCAATTAAGGCTAATAACTAGACAAATACATTTAGGGTGCTCTCTGGGCATTATAATACTGCAGACGAGGTCATTGGCATAGATGGTACTATGCAGTACTGCACACCCGTGCTCCAGGAAGGCACAGGGGATGATAAATACACATTGCTGCATGCTCATCAAAATGAAATCCAGTTTGTTTCATTTGGCAGCCTCATCAGTTCTTCACAGAAGCAATAATTCTCTGAGGATATTTTCTTGTGAAGAAACAAAGAGAGAGAAAAAAAAAAAAACTTAGATGCAGTTGAATATTCATTTTTTAGCTATCTTGTTCTGTTTTGTTTTGAACTCCACGGAGAATGCAGGGAAATGTGTGGTGCTCTAACAAAGAGCCCTTTTTCTTCTGAATAATCTGGCACAGGGAAATTTTGCATCCAGTGAAGATTATGATTAACTCGGGTTTTGGCTGTGAATTCCCTCCTGGCAGCACTCCAAATCCTGGCCTGTCAGTCAGGTGTAGAGGGTTCTGCAGAGTCTGCTCCTTTTTCCCCTGAAGGGACCGATACGGTGTCTAGCCACAATGGAGAGTTGTCCATTAAAATGACAGGGGCCTGGAAAGACGCTCGGCATGCCACATGCATGTGATGAAGCATAATAGACTGTTAACAGTCATGTAGGCACCTTTTTCAAGGGCCGTTTATCCTGAAGAAAGCTTGCTGTGCATCCTCTCAAGTAAAGGGCACCTTTGCATTGTTAGGCTGAGAAAGGGAAGCCTTCTCTTTGTAGCACAGCGCAGTGTGAAATGATGCTCGGCAGCGTGTGCGTGCACCTGACGGGCCCAGCTCCTCCACCGCTGCGTGAAGGGCTGTCAGGGGGCTGGGACTGTCACCAGCCTCTTTTACACCTATTTACTGCTGTTATTTCTTGGCTGAATTCAGTAGCGTCCGGAAGCATCAGCTACATTGAAGAAGCTACTTTGGTATTCCGTTCACAACCACCAAATACACGAGGAAGGTCTTCCAGTAATTAGGGAGCTTATTTGAAAACTGAGTTTAGGTTTTCTAAAGTCCTTGCTCAACTGAGTTGTCTGTGGGCTTGAGGCACTGAGTCACTGTGGTGCCCAAATAGCTGCCTCGTTATGGCTGGGATTATTTTAAATCTTGTGTGATGGTGTGTAAACCTGGTGTTAGAGGTAAGGAAATGTTAAGCCAAGGAGTGAGAAAGAACAAGGCTATGCCCTAGCACATTCAGTTGTGAGAAGGTACTCCTGGGGTCTGGTGCGAACTCCAGGGAATATTTAACTCAAAAAACGTGTATGTTGTTTGGTGTAGGGTAAGAATGGTGTGTGTGTGCCCTCGCTTTTCAACTGGGAGGGCTTTCCTTCCCTGACTTGATAAAAGGTCTGTTGTGCTGGATGAGTGCAAGAGCTTCAATGGAAGAAGTGAGTATATTCTCCTGGTGGTTAAGGCCACGCCGAGAAGATAGGACAGGGATGTTCAAGTCTCATTGTGCAGAAGTCTTCTGAAGCATCTTAGCAGGGAGGATTTCTGGCCGCATTTTGTGGGAAACAGCAGTTGTAACTACTTAAGTCGAGAATATGGTATAGAGTGAAAAATCCTGAGGAGAAAGCAGTGCTACTCTTCAAAATTACAGAGGCCGGAGGGGTGGAGGTGAAGCTCCCCACCTCCCTTCTTCACACGTGTTAGGTGGAACTCGCTGCCTACACCCGATCCGGCGCTGAGGATACATGCTACTCAGTAAGCCTGAGACAGTTACAAGTGTTGCTTCTGTTGTCAGCTGATTGCTTAATAAGTCTCTGTTCCCTGCCTGTAAAATGAGAATAATAGCAATGCGTAGGACTATAAGGAGAGCTAATAAACTGAAGATTTTAAGTCACTCAGCTGCGGTGTCAATGTGGTCCATGGACATTTTCCAATAACAAAAGACAGCCTCGGACCTTTTGAACAATTTAAATAAAGTAGATGTACAGAAGGAATCTGTGCCTATTCCTATATGAAGTAGCATGTTACATGTGGAGTACTGAGCCACTTTATGCTACTTCTCCTTGCTCTGCAGCCAGTGATAATAAAATTTTGAGTGTATGCACTCACTGCTTTTCATCAAACTTCTTTATGAGATAATATGATAGGAGTACCAAAATAAATGTAATTCAACATCATTACATCTAAACCTGCCTGCCTTTAAAAGTATGTTGCAAATACACAGTGTACAAAAGTACAGTCAGACTGCAGATGTAGGAAAGACTCCTTTTCATCTGATTGCCAATAGAATGTGAATATTAGATGTTTAGCTGACAGAGAATGACAATTTCTGTCCAAATCGCTGGAGGGGGGAACAACTGTAATTATTATAGTTTGCTTCATGAAATCTGTCTACTGATATTTTCACTGTCAAGACTTACCTTGCTAAATGATGTATAACCTTGAACTTGTATGTTTAGAAGTAGCTAATAGTTATTAAATATTTACTTATTTGATGAAACTGTTATCCAGGAGTAGTAATGTCTGTTTTCTGCTGGCACATACACTGAGTTTAAAAGGAAAGCAAAGGAAACAACACACTGATGTGGAAAGAAAAGATTTTAAATGAGCCTAGGTGTTCTGGTAAAGTGCCTCAAGCTAGTAAGAGACAATCATTTAATGTCTGTTGTCTGTGATGAAAATACCAATCACAAGTAGTAGCTATGCTAGTATAAGATATTCACAAGACTCTATATGCTATTGAAAGTTAATAATTTGGGTCATTTTTTGTGTTTAGTAGTAGTAGTGACTACAAGACAATCAACATGATTGTATTCACAATCTTATGGTCTTTGCTGCTGATATATATGTTAGTGAAAATCATTTTTCGCATTAGAGTGAAAGAATTGGGGACAAAGTTACTTAGTTTTAAGATGTTTAAAGGATTCTTCCAGCAGTATGTGGAAGGGTATTGAGTTATACTCTTCCTGTTTGTGTGATCTTTTTTATAAGTTTTTCTTAATGGAAAGTAACATACTAGAAATGTCTTTCCATGGGGACTGACCAAGTCTGATCAAGGCATAAACTTGAATATTGGTGAATTCTGGAAGCAGCAGAAACCATGAGAGTAAGTTGTGGCTCCTCAGTACCAGGTGTATCTGCACTAACCTTGAATACACCTCACTTATATCACTTAAGATTTAGACCTGAATTTTTGTCTAATTTTTCCGAATTTAGAGTCAAATTTAGGGGGTAGAAATGGATGTAAATCTTTGATGTTGAGATGTAGGCTTTCTCGTGAGAACAGGGCATTCCAATGCAAAGTTCAGACTTAGGTCCAGGTCCAACCTTCCTCAATGTCACAAAGTGTTAGGCACGTGCTTTTTAACTCTAGCCTGTATCCATAAATATTTATAGAAATTGTTGCAAAAATTGCAGGAGCATAAAATAATTTGAAATATGTTAAATGCCCAGCTTTTCACTGACTCTTGAGTTTGTAGATGCAAGAATATGAGCCCTTTATGCATAGCTTTTAGTCTATTCAAATTACTTAAGATTACTGAAATTTGCTTAAGAAAAGTCAAAATGTGGATTTTTTTTTTTTTTTTTTGGCCAGGGAGTGGGGAGGGGAGGAGAGGGAGAGGGGGTGTGTAAGATTCAGGCACATCTGTCTTTCCGTGTTCCAAATCACCAGATTTAAGAAATCTAGAGAAATTTTGAAAAAGAAAGCACTGCTGCTGGTTTTGATTTCACTCCTGAACAGATGGATTTCATATCCAAACATGATGAAAGATAGACACTATCAGGTGGGTAAGGTTCAATATTGTAACTTCTAAAATGACAGTATATCCAAACTAACATTGAGAGACATGTTTTAAGGAAATGAAATACCTTAATCAAAACCAGGGTTATGTTTTCATTTGAATGGGAGATGTGACTCAGAATGCAGGGTCAGGTTCATTCAATACAGTAAGACAAAAGCTCCCAGTTCTGGGAATATTGGCTAATGTGATCTTCAATAGAACAATTCAACGCGTCTTCAATGGAACAGAGGTGTGGCTCGCAAAGAAAACTGAGTCATGTGGTCGATGGGGTCTTAGCATGGAAAGCTGCTGTTTGCATTGGAACAGGCACGATGAAAGCCTGTATGTACCAAACAGCAAGCCTTTTTACAGTGACCGTAGTGACAGCATCAGTGGTGCCCTACATGGCCTTCATATATGGGGCAGGTTGGTCTCAGAAGTTTTGTTTTCCTCACGTAATTGCCTGAAGGAGGCTGAGGTGGTACAAAGCCAGTTCTTTGCTGCTGGCTTGGTGACTGTTTGCTGGCATGACTGGCAGTCTGCTGGGTTAGAGAGAAGCATGTTTCTCCAGTTGGTTGCACAAAGTCCTGCCTCATGTTAAATCATTTATTTCTGTAATCAGTGAATCACAGATCAAGATAAACACTTGTGCAGAGTCAATAAACATGATTTTTATTTTTATAATTAAATCTTAAGAGCCACCTGATTTTGCATTGAATAGACTATAATTTCAGCAGTAAACATCTGATATTTTATTGTAATGAAGAAGCTGAGAATGAATAGAGCCACATTTTTGATTAATTAGAATTTTGTTGCCAAGGAATTAATCTGTTTTCTCTTCTCTGGAAACAAAAAACCAAAAACAACAACAAAAAAGAACTCTCTAAAATGACTTTCTCAGCAGGGATAATCATAGGAAATGTTGAGTGAACTCCAGCAGCACGTTTCAACATTTCTTTGTTTTCATGGATTAAGAGGGTAAACAGGGGAAATAGGTGACCATTAAAATAGTGAGTGATTTATTTTTCCTGAACGTGAAATAGGAGAAATGCCAGCTCTGGACCCCCAAAACTTCCTGGTTGCTGTTTTTTTTTTTTTTTTTTTTTTTTTTTCTTCTCTCTTTGGGTGAAATAGAAGAGCGAGATTAACTCTAAGTGCATGTACTGATGTAGAAATGGCTCCAGGGCTGAAGTCTGTACTAGTTAGCTGCTGCTATAACAGCTGAGATGCTGCTGTAGTAATACCTTATATGCCTACGCATCCTTAGATGATCTCCTGTCTTCTTCTGAGGCAACGTGAGTCAGTGCTTGCTACATTCCTCTTGCCTTTTCCTCCAGTTTTGCCATGGTCTCCATGCCTGCAGCATGTTGCACCCTCAACTCCAGCATACAACCCACAATGACAGAGAGGCATATCACTTATTCTTCCTCATGCCTGAACAGAAACATAGGCACAAATAAGCTACTGCCTTTGGCTAGTTTTCTGATTGATCCTGTCCTGATTTTGCCTGAGATTTATCAATATCCAGTTACCCCAACATTTGTTCAGCCAGTGTGCTAGTGAAATGAAACCAGTAAGAACCTCAAAGACAATGCTGAAAAAGACTGTGTGTGTGCCTTAAAATGTTACTACCAATTTTTGTTACAAATTGTACGGGAAGAGTCCTTGAATTTAGAAAGAAATGCTGTCAGTTAGTGAGCGATGCTAAGAGAGCTGACAAGCCGAAAAATGAGTTCACTCTTCAGAATTAAACTTTACTGGGTTACTTGCGATTTATAGATGTTAATCCATTTGTGCACATGGCAAGCTAACGTGTCATTTCTGTGGGTATGAATAAATAGAGCAGCCACTTAGTATTTTGAAAGGATGCTTTCTGTCATCACTTATGAAATGCATCCCCTGCTGCCATTTCTTTTAAGTTTAAGGAAGAAACGTTTTTTTCTTGGCTGAGAAAAGCTACCGGTTACGTGCTTTGTAATAAATGATGTGTCATTTGCCATGTTCCTCCTTGAATATGTCTCTTTAGGATGCAGAAAGCTATGTTCAAAATAATGATAACCAGACAGCGTTAGAAATTTTAAAAAGATACTGCCTCTGTATCAGAAGTGGGGGATTCAAATGTCACGGTTCAGGCTCATCAGTATTGGTAAGTGTTTTAGATGTGAGTAATTGGAACTTGCTGCTACTGTGTGCTTTCTAGCAAAGTGTGAAATTGAGGAATCAGAAGACAATACCCAAATGCATGGATGCATGACTGCAGTTGGAGTGCTTTCCTTGTGGGTGACTGAAGCGTTTCATTGTCTAGTTACTGCAGAGTAGAGACTACAGAAATACCTTGGGACAAGAACACTTTGGGTCCTAAGCTTCACCTCCTTGTCTTTTAGCAAAAGATAACAAACACAGAAGCCCCGTATAAGGCAGGTGAATGGTATAACAAGCAGTTAGGTCTTCTCGTTAGTGTAGTTGAAATTCTACTTAGATTTTTAAATTACTTTCTCTGGAAGGGATGTCGTGTATCTACATACACAAGTGATCACAAATATGGATTAAAAACTCAAATACAATGATCTGGACTTTTCCCAAAGAAAATGTTTGAGTTTAAATGAGGACTGGTCTGTTTTGTCCTCCAGCTTGCACTGAACAGTGGCTGAAGACTTGTTCCTTTAAAAGCCATTTAAAGTGGCATTAAATAAGTTCGCTCAATAATCGGAGTTCCTGTAAATGAGATATTTGTTCTTGTGCGCTAGGTTCTTAAATATTGGATGGCAAATCTAGTAACTGTAGAAAAAGGTAATAGATGGTTTTGTGGTAATGAAGTGCTTGTATAACAGCTTGAAAAATTGAAGTGTTTTCCTGAGTGTGATTCAGTGTGCAGAGCCCTTGTTATTCAGGAAAATCATCTTCAGCAGATTAGATATCAACATATGAGTAGAGGGGGGAGTATGAAGAGAGGGCATAGCATAGTGGAGTTGCATCTGATCTTTCAGTTACTCAAGGTAGAAGACCCTGAGTATAGCTACTTGACAAGAAGTCGGGGGGGGGGGGGGGGGGGGGGGGGGGGGGGGGGGGGGGG
>NC_048897.1:1905432-1964126 GCF_011077185.1 Oxyura jamaicensis | reverse complement strand
CCCCCCCCCCTCCCCCCCCCCCCATGACAATTGATTGCTTGCTTGTTTGAACAAGCAGACTATGGTATTTTTGGATTTACAAATCTTTGCATAAACCCATCTTTATATCCTTGTCAGATTGGCATGGCTATTTTTCCCCTTTCTGGTCAGCTATGTTTGTCACATGTGAGCAGTGAACAAGTGTTATTTAAATTAAGGTACCTCAATATATGTAATTTTATTGACAAGTATATATATTTATTGCTGCATCAATACTTTTTTTTTTTTTAAAAAAAAAAAAAGACAATGAAATGTTGTATACAAGTTAGGAATTGCCGCCACTGTCTTCTCACTTAAGAGGAAGTCTTGAATACAGTAAATCCAAATCCAAATTTCTTCTGCTCCTTGTTTGGAGAGTGAACCAGTTCAAAATTTGGGTATTCCACTCAAATCCGTAGTCTACCTTAAGCCTGAAACCTTGTAAATATCCAGTTATAAAGTAACCCAGTCAATAGGTTTAGCTTGACAGGTAACTTACGGACATATTGTGTTGTTTTTTTTTTTTTTGCTTGCTCATGTTAGCATTTCAGTCTCTAAACAGTGCTGCAAGCCCTAGCGTGGACATCCTTCTAGGAGCTCTATCATGAAAGAATGCCAGACTGTGGATGGGGAGGACCTTTTGAATAATGATTTCCTTTTGCAATACTTCTATTTTCTGTAAAATAGGTAAATGTACAATATTTTTCCTGGTATTATTTTTTTTTAAAAAAAGGTGAAAAGCTGTAAAGCAAAGGAACGCTTTGACTCCAAACAGTTGCCATTATCTACCAGCCATCAAAATAGAAGACAGGTATCAGAAGCTTGAACCAGTATCCCTTTATGCTTGCTAACAAATTTCCTTCTTTCACACTTCTATCATAGATCTGGGCTTTAACCTTTCTGGTGTTAATTTCTGGTTTAAAAAGAAAAAAGGCTTTCAGTCAATTAGAGTGCTAAAGTATCATTAAGTATCATTTCATGTCAGTCTATCTCCTTAAAAGGTTGTCACAGCAGTAGTGAACCAAAGATGAGTTAAATGCAGTGACAATAGTAATTTTGTTCTTAACATTCCTATATATACAAAAACAGGCAACAAAAGAAGATTTCCAGCCCACTGAAAATTCTTGCTCTGTTACATCTTCTTAACTGACACTTAGTGATTGGATTATCATCAGAACATAGGAAAAAAGATTATAGCTTTATGTTAGAGACACTAGAGTTGCGGCTGAATAAGTGCTTTCATTCTAAGCCTTCATTTTCAGGCACTTACAGCTTTCTGAATATATTACCTTTTGGGCTCCCATTACACATGCTTGCTTTCATCCCAAAGGTGGTTTGTGGCATTTTTGCTTATTTTTTTTTCTTTATTCTTTTATTAAATTTTCTCGGCTATTTGTTTGATACCAAAATATGTGGAAAGGTATGTTCATTTTTTCATCAATAGTTCAGATTTTTTCTCTACCTTGATATCAATGCTTCTGTAGAACATCTGCCTTTGGTACGGCATAGGAAGTCTCTTGTATAGATAACTGTTCCAAGTTCTTAAAACCCTGCTCTGTTCTGGCTTTTACTCTTAAAATAATTGAGAAATTCTAAAAACAAACAAACAAAAAAACCTGTAATGCAATATCATGGTTAAAAGTGTAAATGTGTACTAACTTATTCGTGAAATTGCCTTGTGTGAATAGCGGCTATGCATATCTGAGTAATAATAATAGATGATTTTTGATGTTTTAGCACATGTATCTAATGAATCCACTCTCCTTTATGATGTGGTGGGGAAAAAAAGTCTCTGTTTCACCAAAAAATGCCATAAATAAAAGCTAGAGTACATTTACAGCTTCAGTTTTGCTAATGAACCCCCCTTTGTTTCTGTACAGTTTGGATTAGCAGACAATGTGGGAAAATGATGAGGAACAGAGAAGGTCAAATCCACTGCTCTGGCTTCCCAATGGAGCTCCTGACTGTCAGCCCACAACAATAAAATTTCAGTCTCTTGGCTTTCAGTGTAAATGGATTAACTCAAAAGATGAATTAACATTGAGGGTTTTGTATTTCAGTGAGAAACTACTGTGTGCCTGTGCACACGCACAAAAGGAATGGAAGGTCAGCAAAAAGAACCAAAGATCATTAAAAACAAACAAAACCCAAATCCTGAGTGGGAACTTTCTCTGTCATGACCATGTCTGGTCTACAGTCATTCTTAAGTTATTTAAGATGGTGAATGTTGTTTATTTAAGAGAGTACAGAGGCTCATTATGACTTTTTTTTTAAATATATAGCAGTTAGGTACAGATTCAACAGTAGATCAATATTGCCCATTTTAATTCTGAAAAAAGGTTTCAGTAGAGAAAAAGCACCTGTAGAAAGCAAATAGTATTTGCATCATTTTTTCCCTAGGGCCAAGTTTGCGTTTGACCCGAAGGGTACTGGTAGTAGCATCTTGAAGTAATACACACAAAATGTATCCCAGCACGGTCCTCCTCACCCTCAGGGTGAGCCGTAATTTTACAGTGGAAGTGGTCCTGGCAACGGTGGCTAATGATGATCTCATCAGGACTGGGAATATGTTTTTCCTTTAGCTTTTTCAAAACACACAGAGATCTCAGAAGATCTATGTCAAAGACAGCGGCCTTTTACTGAAAAGATGTATCCCCAGGAGAGGAACATAAACTGGTAAGTTCACAGAAATAGTCTTGGTTTTCAAAGCCACCACAGGGCATTATAAGGAGACACAGATCAGGGAAAATCCATTGCTATGTAGCATTGTACGCTGTGAGCAAAAATCCTGCAGCCCTAAGCCTAAGAAGGCCAGCTGACCACTGTGAAAAACAAGTGTCTGTTTTGAAATGAGGGTTAGTTACGGCAGAGATGGCATAAAAGTGATGGCCTTGAAAATTCCTGGTTTACTATTAAAGCAATGTTAGGTATGAGATGAAAGTGTAGTTTCATCCTTTCTCTTCCTTCTTCTCCATCTTCTTTTCCCTCTCCCCTCCTTCACATCTCTCACAATAGCTCGGTCAACAGCATTTTCTTGCTTCAGTGGTTTTGAAAAGGACTTGCTGCTCCCTGCTGTTAGATTATTTCCAGGAGACTGTCTCAGGTCAATAGTCATAACATTCTTTGCCCAACTCTTTCCCCAACCGAGACAGGAAATAAATAAATAAATCAGGAAGTGAGAAGGGAAGCATATTTTCATTTATCTGATTGATTTTTGGTAAGGAACCTTCTTTTTCTTTACAAGTACCTGTTCTCCACATGCAATTCCTTGAAAGAATTTTCTCCTACAAGTTGCGAGCAGTAATGACCGCTTCTCAGGTGAAAACACAGAAAAATAGAGGGGTATTTTATCAATGCTAACTTTACTACAATCTTTGAAAAAGGATTACTTGCTCTAAGAAGTCTGTAAGATATTGAATGTAAAGAAGACAGTAGCCAAAATAAATGTGATCCGGTTGTGGTTAACTTGGATATCAGTTCTTTGGTCTTTAGATCTCATTTCTACTCTCCTTCAGCTTTATTTTCACAGTCTATGAAGAGGCAGAAAGGTGTTCACCTGAGGTGCATGCTTCCCCTGATGTGAGGCTGGTTGTGAAGCTGGTTGATGCGCATCTAACATTGCTGTTATTTATGCATGTCCCTCTGGGGTCATGCACTTAGGCAGCGGCCAAGCTGCACACCTCACTGGGACACTGACTGCCTCACTTAGGACTAAGACCACCTCAATTTTCATCTTTATCTTATTCCTACTTACTTGAGTTTGCCTGGCCAATCTGTGGCACCCAGGAGAGCAGCTGGATTTTAGAACAAGTGTTTGAACTAGTACATGGTAGTGCTAGTGTCATGGAAATAATTAGATTATAATTGAGCATTAGCTCTCTGAGTGACTAATACAAGGAAAGCCCATCCAAGTTCGCTATCTCCCTAAAAGTACGGGATAACAGCGAAGCCAGTCTTAGTAGTAAATGAACAGATGCACGAACTGTGGAGTTAGATTTTGAATGCGTGACACAAAAAGAAGGGAAGGTGTTATTGACAGCTTTTAAGCTGTAAGTCTGCTCTTCCTAGTGTCTCAATGTTTGGATGTAGGAATTGGGTGTAAACAACAATACAGGAAGATAATAAACAACAATACAGGAAGAGCATGTTGCATTCTGACAAAGGAAACACTGAATTCTTGGGTTTAAGTAGCTTCTGTCATGAAGACACAGCCAGCCATCCTTAGGATTCCTTACATTCCTTTTTGAATAAGCATTATTCACTTTAGATGTGGAGTTTAAACACCCTTGCTTCTGTGCTCTAAAGGAGAGATTTTGGAAGTAAAAAACAAAGGTAAGGGAACAGCTTGTTAGAAGGTAAAAATGCATCACTAAAAGCACTCCAAAGGTATTTCTACACATCAGAACAAAGAAACTACAGCTGAGATCTACAGTTTTCTACCTTGAATGGTTTTCAGGTGTGGGTTAGAGAGAGTGCCTGAACTGATGTGGGGTTAGTGGTAGTATTTGATGTTAACCTGGGATAAGCAGTGTCTTCACCAAAACCTTTTATTTGTTGCTAGTTGTTAAAACTGTTAATTCAAGTTTTAACTTGTATTTTGGAGCTGAAAAAAATCAGGTTCTGTTGGTGATGAGCTGTTAGTGCATATGCATCTGTGACTCAAAAGGTATTTCTTAAGAAAATGTATTTTTGCTGGGACAGTCCTTATTTTAAAGTTGGTGGCGTTTTGGTGTTGAAGTATATGAGAGCTTGCTCAAACCTGACAAGGATAAATGTATTGAATAATTGTTTTATCCATATATCTACAGAATGTCTAAACATAAGCTAAGGAGAATGACCAGGTGCGTGTTACTGGCCTGGTAACAGACAACATACAGAATACAGGAGTTTGGGCTACCTTAGATGAAGCTCCAAGTCTTGCTTCAAACCAGGAAAAACCGAAATCCTTTACATGTGGATCTTTTACAACATCCTAGTGCTGGCTAATCAAGGGTATTTCACAGAATCATGGAGTAACTGAGGCTGGAAAGCAGTGCTGGAGAGCTCTTAGTTTAACCCTTTATTCAGTCAGGGTCAGCTACAGGACATTGTCCAGATTTGTGCCTGAGGCTGGGGACTGCACAACTTCTGTCAGCAACCTGTTCCAGTATTTATCGCCCTTAAACTAAAAGGACTTAAGAAGTAATTTCAAAGAAACAGAATTTCTTGTATTTCAACTTGTGCCTGGTTCTTCTCGTCCTTTTACAGGACACCACCGAGAAGGGGCTCACTTTGCCTTCTCCCCCCACCCAGTGAGAATTCATACACAGTTTCACCAGTTTTAATACAAACGGATGACAAAATCATGTGAAATGCATGGGTGCCTGTGCTTGGCCATCTGTTTGTCTTCAGAGAAACACTTAGGAGTATTCATTTACTTTCTTGCCTCATACAAGAGCTAGAAGGCTTCACCTGGCTTAGGCTATGAGCCACAAGCTGCTGGAACAGGGAATGTACAGTGGAGAAATGTAACTGTGCTCAGCTTGTACTTTGGTTACTCTTTGTACTCTTCGCAGCCTTTGGTTATTGAGCATCATTAGATGATACTGAGCAAAACAAACCTGGCACGATGCAGTGTATCTGTTTTTACATTTTAATACTTTGGGGTAATTTTAGTGGGACAGATGCTGTTGGCTTTGCTATAATGCTGTTATTCCTGGTTGGTCTGCACAGTGATTCTGATTTGGGGGTTGGGTGTTTTTTCAGCTTGCCACACACTCTGAAGAGGCAGAGAGATGTAGCAGCACAAAGCAAAGGGTCAAAAATAGACAAAAATAGTCTTTTAATGATGCTCTTTATGTGAAACAAGCAGTTGCTGGCCAAAGCGATTGAGGAGCTCTTATGGTTGAACACTTAGAGCAGTGCCCTGCTACAGTGTTTTTTTTTTTTTTTTTTAAAAAAAAAAAAAGCTTAGATGTTCATCTTGAAGCATGATTACCACAATTGTAAATAAAGGGTAGTTCCCATGTATTAGAATTCAGGTCTTGTTTGCTCTTGACACTTAGTGTGAAATGAGCTTCCACTTGTTAAGTACAGGTATTCTTGATTGATGTGAACCTATTTTCTCTGTAAGCAGATACTTCTTAGTTTCTAGTTCTGCTCAGAGTATGAATAATCAATTACAAAAAGAGAAAAAAAATAAAAGTCCTTGAAAAGAAAAAAAAATGTGCAGAGGTTTATTACCTAGTGCCCCAGGACAGCAAGAACTTCTGAGCTAGGAAATTACATGCCCTTAACATGATTGTTGACTCTTTCATTGAATGAAAGCTGTACATGGAGGGATCTCTTATTAAATGATTACAGCACAAATTCTTCTTAGAAGATACACAGCACTTTCTCTTTGGGTTCTGCTTATGACTTTTTTATGTCTTGCAGTACTAAATAATGCTTGAGAGGAAAAGTGTATCTGTGACCAATGAAAACATAAAAGGGGAGGAAAAGATGCAAGGCTTCACAGAATACCTGCTCTCCTCCTCAAACTCCAGGACCCCATGCATCAAAGGCTTTGCATGCTTTCTGAAAAATACTGTTTTTATCTCTTCTCAGGATTTTGCATCCTTTGTGAGAAACGCTGCTATCAAGATAATTATTTATATACAAAACATACCAGGTTAGCAAAGGCAGAGGAATTTGGGCATTAAAAGTGTAAGTGCATTTTAATGTATTGTATACTATGTGTTTTCTCTGCCTCCATTCCAGTGAGTGCCAAGACTCCTTCCATGTGCTGGGGTCTCTGTGAACATATTCTCTAACTCCACTGGTCTTTTTTAAAGTTATTTCATATTTTCATCAAAGTATAGTCTGTTCAGGCTCATCTTCCTCTTATTGACTAAGCCAGAATAGTTAACAATTTTCAGTCACTGTGACAAAGACTTGAAAATAAGCAAACATTTTGTCTTTCTATTGTAATATTGTAATGGTGGGAAACTTAAGTCAGGAGCTTTTTCAGTCTGCCTCTGTCTGTTTGGATTCATGGCTGGATGGAGGAGGATGTCAAGCATCCTAGTTTGCAAATCAAAATGCATATCAATAGCATCAAAACAAGTAACAGAATTCCAGATGAAGGTGCAGTCCTAAACTTCATAATTTGTAAAGCAAATCCCTTTCAGCACAAATGTACTCTGTAAAATCTGTTGCCTCTGTAAATTTAATATATTCAGAACAACCTTTTTTTTATTATTTTTATTTTTATTTTTTTCCCAGACTAATCTATTTCTTGTCTATTTCTGCTTCTGTCATTGTATCCAAACAGATTTTGTCTGTATATAAGCAGTTGTAAACATTTCTGAATTTTTTTTGGCAGGATGGTGAATTGCCTTGAAGGTGCATAGGATATAAATAGAAGAAAATAGTGGGTTTTCCATATGCTCTAAGTGCTATATGAAATTTTAGGAATACTATTTCTCACTTTTACCCATTAATCTCTTTGAGTTACAATCTTTCAATCATTACTTTTTCTCTCAGGACTGCTGTGAGGCTTAATTCATTAATGTCTGTAAAGTGCTTTGAAATCCTTAGATGAAAGGGATTATAGAAGTGCAAAATATTAATATTAAAGCAAAAATGTGAATCCACAACTGCTCTCCTTTCGTCCCTTAGCTCACCTGTTCCATGATCTTCATAGTGATGTAAACTTACCATAGGATCGAGGCAAATACTTTGTCCTTTGATGTACAGATAACGTAAGGTTGTAAATGTCTATTTTTTAAAGACTTTTTCACATTAGCATAGTTAACATAAAAAACCTCCTAGCAATGGTTTAAATCTTCTTTTCACAGTCTCACTGCTTCCCCAGTTTAAAATGGTTAAATCCAGCCGAATCTTCTTGGACTGCAACAGTGCTGAAAGATTCATACTACTCTGCATAGGCTTATATTAGGAAAACTAGGTCCTCTATCACATTTGGGTAATCTTAGACTGTAAAATAACTGGCACAACACAGTCTTTCCAAAATGCATAATTTGTTTTCTGGGTGGGAACCATCTTTTCTATCCTAACATCGGCATTCATTTCTGTAAAGCATATTCTCTGCTTTTATAGGTTCATGGGATAATTCAGGTTAGAATGACTTCAGATTTCTGGTCCAACCCCCTGCTCAAAGCAAGGTTAGCTTGTAAGATCAGACCAAGTTTCTCAGGGCTTAATCCAGTTGGAGATTTTCTTATCCTACCAGCTTCTGTATGGAGCCACTAGATCATCCATGAACTCAGCTGCTTCTGTTTCCATTACAATCTAAAACCTGTAGAAGCGTCTAGTCATTTTTAGCAGAATTAATATCCCCAAATCCAACACCCCAGAATAATCTTCTCAAAAACTGGTGCAGATGTTACTTCTGGGACACGAGGAATTTTTTTTTCATCTTAATTTCTTTCTGTAACCATAAGATTGTCCAGGGACCTTCCCAGTAACTTCTTTTTCCCTGCAAAGAAAATTAGGCAGAGGGTACAAACTGTTAAGGGGCCTGTGGGAAACAAGCCAACAGCCTTTTCAAGACATGGCAGTACTGCGTTAGTTAAGTACAGAGTTAGGGTAAGGAAATAAGGGCTGCCTTCTCAGCTTCTTGTTTTGGTACTGAAAGTCCTCCTCTCCTATGCTGCTTAGATAAGAACTTTCCTCTCTCCTGTAGCCATTAATTAAAATCTGCAGCAAGTTGTTTTTCTCAGGCATTCATGAGTGCCCTCTTAACCCGTACCAGGCATCCTCATACTGACTGGCTTTCACTGTCCCCAAGAGGAAAGGATCAGTTTCCTGTCTTCTGAGCCAGTGTGAAAAGACCGACCTTCTGCAGAAGGTTTCAGTTTTCTCTCCAGTGCTGGTCTTATGGCTCCCAGCTGGGTAAGACTTCGTGTTATTGCAGTCTTTACTGACAAGTAGAAAAGAGAAAACTCTCGGTGCAGACCCCACGTTACCACCAAACCTGTATTCGGAGCTCAGTTAAAGCATCCACAATGACCCGATTCCAGTTGTCCAGAGCAGAGTAGCTAGTCATATTTTAAAAAAGATGTTGCAGCACTTCTCATCATCCCACTGGAGTTTATATGAACTTTTCCAACCACACCTGATTTATTTCAGAATAATTCCTTTGTGCTGCTGTTGTGCCTTTATCCTGCTCTTCCAGTTCAGCCATTTAATGTGTGTAGAAAACACTGGTGACCTCTTTATTATGCAGACAGAGCAGATATCTACAAGCCAGTTGTGGAGAGTAGCTAGTTTGAATCTGTATTCAAGTACTCAAATAAGGGTATGTTTATTCAGATTTCTTTTTAAAGTTCAGACGCTGGAAGTTTCTCCTGTATTACATATGCATGGTGTTGATACAATCTGGAGTTCTGAGTTGCTTGTGATATTGCTACTAGATATTAGACTAGTGTTGTTCTAGCACCACTTTTTCCTCAAAGGAAAATTAATCATTTACTAAACTAGAATGCTGACATGAATGTTTGTCTTGTTATGCATATGCTGATTTGTTTAAGTTTTTCAGCCTTCTAGGTCCCTTTTGAAAACAAGCTTAGCCAACCAAACTTAACAAGCTTTTACTTGAGTGTGTGTAAATGTTAAATAAACAAAATATTTTTGCTGCTTATGCTCGCAGTATTCAGCTTCATTAAACATGTTTGTATGCAGTCTGTAACATTTTACACTGTAACAGGCTGAATGGCTAACTTGTAAGACGGATTCAGTTCAGATAGAAGGAGACATGGAAAATGTGCTTTGGACAAGTTGTTTGGATATAGATCTCTCTAGACACTCTCAGTGTGCCCTGTTCAAGCAAAATAAAGATTTCTGCCTCAGAAACCATGAGGCGTATACCAGGCCAGGCTGGCTTCTCAGAGATGGACTGAAGCTGGCTGGTTTCCCTTCCCAGGGAATAACAATTAATAAGCTTTTTGCACTGTGAAGTTGTTCATGGTTAACGGTGCCCCTTCAGCCAAGCACGAATCCTCCGGTTACAATGCACTCGTGGGCCCAGGCTGGCGTGGTGTGAGGTTTGTGCATCCCACTTCCTTTGACAGCCTGAGAAAGGGTTTGTTTCCAATTAGGCGGCTGGGCCAGGCTTCAGAGGTCAAGGACGTATTAAAGGCAGAGAGAATTTTAAGAATGCCACCACATCTGGCAGATGCTCAGAGAAGAGCTTGAGAGCACAGGCAAACAACCGATGCCTGCTTCTAGCCTCACCTGCAAAAGTAAGGATTAAACAAATGTGAGCAAATTGCATCCTCTCACCTTTGTTTTATTCCAAAGCACGCTGGTCAATATCAAGATTTTGAAGCCCTTGGGCGCACAGTAAGTACTTATTCTGAGAATGCCATCGATACCGATGGAATTACAGCGCAGCAAGATACCACTTACTGGGAAATTCTGATATCGTGAAGGAACGTATTTGCTGGTTAAAGGAAACGAGCGAGTTGCCTCTGCAGTATGGAAGTCGTGGTAAATCTTGGGGCAGCGGCTCACAGTGATCCTAACAAATCCTTGCAAAGATTGTAATAATGGCAGACCACAGAAAATGCCAACTGTCCACGCATACAAGTTATTTACTTTAAGGAGATGTGTGTTGTAGTCATGGAAGTCAAGTGACAACTCTGAGAATAAAAAAATGCTGGCTAGCAATGCAGTAATTGATCAAGAGGGTTGTCTTAAAATGTTTCCAATGTAAATACAAGGCACCGTGAAACACATTCGCAGTTCAGAAAAAAATACTGTAGAAACATGGTTTTATGGTATGTTATGACATCTAAGCATCTGTCCTTATGAGCTATACTGGGGAATCTACATAAGTACTTCTTCCCAAAGAGGACAGGGTACCCGCTTTCTAATGAGGGTAGGGTGGCTGTAAGTCTTAGTGAACAGCTGCCCCTTCTCTTTTAAATCTTCCATTTAATTTTAGCATTTGAACTTTCTCTTTTGTCTGGTGGTTTTCAGATCACAGAAGAAGTAAATTGGTAAAACAGCTTCTCAGATGTTAGATACTGATCTTGCTCAATTAATAAATGAGCAGTTGACTTCATTTTGTATAAAGAAATCTTTATTAGTTAAAAAACAAATAACAACAACAAAAAAAACACTCCTGGAGGAAAAAATAAAATGACAGCATCTGGCTGTCACAGAGTAAATCTATTAGCTATCTAAAGAGTTAATATTGCAAAGACTAAACTTAATAATATTGGATTGCATAAAGGTAAGTAGATTCTCAAAAGCAACAACTCTTCTTAATGCATGTGCATTATACAATACTATTTTAAAACTGCAAAATAAGACGTTTTTAAGAATTCATTGCCATAAGTCGGAACTTAAATGAACATTCAATTTGATTAGCTATAGCCAAAAGCTAAAAGGTATGTATCAGAGCCTGAAAAATTAATGAAAGCCTTGCTATTTTAGTTTAACATCCCTGTTTTTCTGCTCTCTAAACACCCCTACCATTGCATCCATCGGTTTCGTAACGATGTTTTCCCAGACCCTGAAGCAGATGCACAGACAAATGAACTCAAGATTGTTCTGAAAAGTCTGTGAAAACACCTCAGGAAATGTTGACTCTTACAGTCTATGGATCAAAGCTGAATTATCTAAAGCTGAATTATTTAAATTCCTTCGACAATGAATTGCATGTAGCTGTTTATGAATGTTTTGTTTTCTAATTATTAAACTTACTTTTCACTTATTCTAAATGCTAGCCTTTTAAGAGTATGAATACTATTCAGCATTTTTAAGCATCTTTTACTGTTTTATAACTGAACTTTTAGTGACATTTTGCAGTGTCAGAAAATATGACAAAGGAAGCCACGTATTTCACACATGTATGGTGAGCAGTGCAATTATGGAATCATAGTTTTCATCTAAATTAGATGAGTGTTGTATTGCAGTGGTAATTAAAAATGCATTGGGCCAGATCCTACTGTCCTCTCTGAGCCCACAGCCCCAACGTATGTCCAGTGTTATTAGTTTGCTCTTAATTACTGTGCACTTGGAAGTTTCAGTGAAGACCGAGGGCTTATTTTGTTAGAATTCATATGGAGTCTGTGGTAAAAGACAGTCTTTGATTTACTGCATTTACAGTGCAAATCCCCACGTTAGGCTTTTAGCTTTATCCTGTGGGGACCCAGTGTTCTTCACCAGTAAGCGGTGTGGGTTTAGGAGACAGAAATCTGACAGACTCGGGAGTCCCAAGTCCCAGGGTGGCGCTCCTACGGCAGCAACATTTCATTTCTGTGAACATACTAGGTGGCTTCCTAATGGCAACTGGGATTTAAATGGCACTCTGTCTGAACCAAAGGTGGGCATTTAAAAAGTGTTGTTACTGATTTTTACAGGACAATGACTGTTAGCTGTTGTTTTATAAGGATTCTTAAATACAGAAATGACTACTGTGTTAAAGCCCAATGAAGTCATGAAATTGCTCCAGGTTTCCCTTCTCATCCCTGACATGAGAACTTGGGCTTTGATCATTATCTTTTTAGAGTCCAAGTCTGTAATTTAACACGATTACTTTTACCTATCTAACAGGCTGCAACACATCAAAAGGGTAAGAACCAACAAGAAGGGGAACAGCCTGTGGTTAAGATGCTGATGTTAGTTTGGAGAGCTGATTTTGGCAAACTCCTTTCATCAGTTCTGTGCCATAGCTTCCTGCTTCTAAAGCAGAGATTAAAATGAGTTTCTTCTTTTTCCTCTTGTCTTTGCCTGTCCAGGTTGTAAGCGTTGGTGAGAGTACATATGTGCAACATCTTGTGTGTTACTGCTTCTTGCTGCAGCTGCAACATTTAATCAATACAAACATGCCTTGTGCTCTTTTGATTCATAAAACGCTGAATGTCTCACTCATCTGAGCCAGAGAGGAACACCTATCTGCAGATGACCTTTAACTGGAAGGCGCAGAAGATCACTCTACTTGCTTTTCAGTTGAGGAGTACAAAACCAGTAATGCAAATGTTCAGCTTCTTGGCATGCAAATCGACAGACGAGGCGGTAGCACACCTGCCTTTTCAGCGCTCAGTGCATCATGCGTGCAGAGGAAGAAAATAAAGGTCATACTTCTGTAGTTCTCGACAGTCAAGGATTCTTTCAAAGAGAAAATCCATCGCTTTGAAGATTTCACAGAAGAGACCCTCCGCAGCAACCAAAGCGGCAGGCAAGCAAGCGAAAGGCAAAATGAAACTGCTGAGGAAAATAGAGAGGGGCCTGCCCAGCAGTCCTGCCGAACTGAACTTTTCCCTTATCACGGCCTAGCCTACTACGCTCGTCTTTTCTCCACCATCCGCGTACGATGAAAGGAGATGTTCTAAAAGCAGCGATCTTCCACAGAAGTGGAGTTACTACTGCATTATACAAGATCTTCTGTACCATCACGCCACCGGAATTTCCCGATTTGGCTCAATTTCTCGTTCCCGGGGCCTCCAGAGGAGCTCAGCGCTCAGTGGGTGCCCCCTCACGGAGCACCGTGCCCCCGGCCCGGCCCGGCCCTTCAGCGCCATTTTGTGCCGCAGGGCGGCGCTGCGGGGCGGGGGCGGGGCCTCCTCGGCAAGGGGGCGGGGCCACCTCGCCCCGTGCGCGCCTCCCGCCCGCAGCGCGGCTCCCATTGGCTCGCGCGGCCGCAGCCCCCGCTCGCCATTGGCCCGGCGGCCCCACGTGGGGGGCGAAGGGGCGGGAAGCCGGTTGCCCGGGGAACGGCAGGGCGAGTAGCGGCGGCGGCAGCGCCGGGCGGCGGAGCCGAGCCCAGCCGAGCCGAGCGGAGCCGGGCGGCCCTCGCCCTGCGCTGCCCCGCGCCGGCACCGCCCAGCGCCAGGTACCGGCAGCGGAGCGAAACTTTGTCCTGGCGGCCGCGGGGCTCGGGGGTACCGGAGGGTTACCGGGGGGTAGCGGGGTACAGGAGCCCCGCGGGCGGGCTGCGAAGAGCCCCGGTGAAGGCGCTGAGCGGCGTTTGGGGGGCTTGGTGGGGAGTAGAGGCGGCTACGTGCCCTGTCAGCCTGCTCAGAACCCAATTATTTATTTGTTTTTGTTTTTTTTTCTTTCCCCCCTCCTCTTAGGTGTTGGTTTGGATGCGTACGAGAAGGGCATGACAGGCGTGCGCGGCTGGTTTTACGTAATTAGCACCTGCTAGATTGGCAAAAGGCAATTATCGCCGGGAAGCGTTTACATTGATTTATGGGAGGAAGGCGGCCCAGGAGAGGGATGCTGATAATCTCAACGCAGTGGATTAAATGCACATTTACACCTTTATTGACGTATAAATTACCCGTGCCAGCAATGCACTGAAAAGGCTGCTGATGGAGCAATAATGTGGCACAAAGTACTGGGTTCGGATTCAGCTCCGTCATCCTCCTGTAAGGCGCGGAAATGGAACCCCACGTCTGAGCTAAAATAGAAGATAGAGGCTCACAGAGGGGCTGCCCGGTCAGATAATGAGCACTGATGGCAAACAGGAGCTAAGAAGGATGACAAAAAACATGGACGAGGTCTGAAGGAGTCCGCTTGCTATTTTTTTAGTTACTTTTAGATTTTCCTTGTTGTTCGTGCTATGGATTTTTAGGGAAAGCTGAAAGAGGCCGGAGGAGTATGTGTAGCTGGGAAATGGAACCTGGCTCTGAATCCAGCCAACATCAGAAAAGAAAGCCCGTGACACATGGACTGGAAGATCAAAAAAGGGTAAGTGACAAAAGGCCTCTCTGCTTAAATTGTTGGATGAGATGCGAGTGGCAGAAGAGCTCCTTATAACTCTGCTGTTAACTGCAGTTGCTGCTCACTGTGCCTAGCCTGCAGCACATCTCTTCTCATTATATATTAAAAAAAAAAAAAAAAAAAAAAAGTTTTCTTTCTGTTCAGACTTTTTGCAATGTATGGAGCAAGGAGCTGGGGGGAAGGGAGATTGCAATATGAGTAAAATAAGGGAGATACTTCCAGAATGTTGGATGGTTGTTGATGAAGTGACCTGTGGTATAAATGAGGTACATTGACTCTTGCTAAGTCTGCTCAAATTGTTGATTTGTTGTAGTTTTAACTCTTAATGGTATCACTAGAGAGATGGAAAAATTGCTTTCCTGGGATGTGGCCAGTAAATTTGCTGAAAATGTGGCATAGTTGCCAGCGTCCTTATTGTCCTGCTGATAACGTTTTCATTTCAGTGTAGTTTCCAGGCGTGACCAACTTGAAACAACACAAAATGCACGGTGGAACATACTTAATGTCAGCTGACAGATCCCATTTTGCGCAAGTGCTTTGTGGAAGCCTGGTGTGTCAAGGTGGCATTGTATTATTTAATGATAATTGATTGGCTCTGTGTATTAAGCTGACCTAAATGAAGTTGCCATCTCGGCAAAACGGTAGCTTGCAAACAACTGAGGCTTCAAAGTTATTTTCTTGGCATCGGTCAAACAGACTGTAATACTTGACGTGCTTCTGCTGTGCGTGTATCATTTGTGGTCGTTTCCATGCAGATTTGTTTGTTGGTTTAAAACAATGAAAAAAACAAAACAAAACAATGCTGTTATTTGGCTTTGTGTGAAGAGCTCCTTTTCCTGTGGCTTTTATACCTTATTTGTATTTCACTTGAAATAAGTTGGAGTGGGGGGAACCATCAAATATTATTTTGCTGTTCAGTAGTGTTGTCTAATTTTGGAGAAGAGGAGGCATGTGTCACAAATTCATTGAGTCAAAGTGGATTCTCTGTCACCCCATTAGAAATCAAAGCAGCTTGGAAAACTTTCAGAAATCAGATAAAACATAGCTGTTTCCTCAGAGAATAATGTTTCGGGAATACTTATTTGGACAACCAACTAAAATCCAAAATCTATTTTAATTGTACCAAGCATGATCTGTTACCTGATAAGCTGACAGGGTCTTCCTTCTGCTTTTTCAAGGAAGCCTTTTGGAGCTGAAGAAAATCAATAAGGGCAGCAATAAAATCCTTCTATTGACTCCATTTCTGGAAGCCACTCATATTTTATTTTTTCCTCAGGCATACAGTAGCGTACTGTTCATCAAGTAGATGGGAAAAACATTTGGGTCTACACCAAAGCAGACCCTGACTGTTTGGATGCACCAGAATTAATATGCCGTGATGTCTGCCTCTCCTTGCTGATAGGTATAGAAGCCTACATCTCCCATCTGCTGCTGGCTCTGGGTATTTGATGCACATGTAGTATGGGGTCTCGGAAAGTATAATATAACCCCAAGTGAGGCTCAGTGGCAGCTGGGATAACATCAATTGGTCATGCTTTGCTGACGTTCATTTTAACTTGAACTCTAGCCGTCATGGAGATTATTAAATTTATAATGATATATGTAAGATCCATTTTAATGACTCTTCATGCCTGGGTGATCTCTCACTTCTGTTTGCAAAACAAGTCTTAATAGAGTATTACATTTCATTTCCTATTGAATTTTCCAGGGAAAGGTTACTGAAGAGAGCTTTGCTTAGACTTGTGTTTACTGGGAAAAATAATTTTGGAATAGAAGTGTTGACACGATGCAGTAGTTATGGTGGAGTTGAATAATAATATAAACTGTGATGTTCTTAAGCTTGATATTATTTGATTTCTTATTGGAAAAAATGCGTATGTGATCCAGGGCCGTTAGAAGTGTCTACTGATGATGAATGCTGCTGCTGAAAAATGAGACTAGTAATGGAAGAAATAAGATCAAGCTCATTTGAAATCAGACCAATGCATTTTTTAATTAAGGGTATATTTTATGGCTATAAAGTCATTCTTTCTGTAGTGTTTCTGAAGCAATAAGAAATCAGTGTGTGTATATATTCCAATCAATGACGCATCTGGCATATCTTCCCCAAGTAAAGTACCGGAAAGGTAGACTTGCATTTATGGTATAGAAATAAAGGCATTGCTTGATTTTTTTTTTTTTATTATTTTTTTCTTTTTGTAAGCATATTTCTAGGTATCTACCTCATACCCTCTATTGCTCAAAGCGAGACAAGTTTTAGTATTAGTCTTTATTGTTTAGCGGTATGAGGCTTGGCTTTTTGCAGTTGGGCTGATCTGCAAGAACTAGAAATTGAGCTGTGTATGGCACCACAGAAATCAGTACAGGCAGGTTCTTTTCGCTCCTCTCTCTATTAGCTTTCCAGCCAGACTTTAAAAGTACTCTACTATAGTGTTCAGGATAGCATGGCATCTTGCAGCGCAACTTACGTTGGCTGTAGTGAGAACTACAAAGCCAAATTCCTTTGAACTTGTAATATAGCCCTAAAAAATATGATCAGGTTGAACAACCGTGTAAGTGGTCCAACTGAAGGTAGTCGGATTACTCGTGTGAATGAAGTGAGTGGTTTTTACGCCAATAAGTGACCTTGGCAACAAAGTCTGTCAATGCAAGAGATGACATAGCTGATACTAGAGGCTTGTTGAGTTTGTGTGTAGATTATTTTATGTTAGCAAAAACCGACAGTCATTACCAGTAACTTGACAGGTTTATCTTTGCAGAGGAGACTGGAGGACATCACTGTAAAGCAGGTAAAAGACATGGCTACAGTAATCTTGGTATATTTCAGCTGTCCTAGATCTTGGACGACTTTTCTTCCTGGTGTTCTTATTTAAATGCACTTTCTGTTGAGGAACGAGAGGAAATACTTCTTCAGTTGACTTCCAGTCTCTCTGATTGCCCATTTGGATTAGTAGCTCTGTTACGCTTGAGTTAGGTTAGCTGGACATGGTAAAGGGATGTGTTCATGTAGTGGTGACCAAAGTGTCTTCTGCTGTCATCTGGTGAACACTGTGATTGAACAATGAGTGAAGTATAATTGTGAAATAAACTTGTACTTAGGAATGACCTAAATGTGCATTTTATATGCTTATATGTATTCTGCTGTCCAACTACACTTTGGGATCTAATGTAAAAACAAACAAAAAAAGGCAATATAAGCAACAGTTTAAATCTGTCTTCCTGGACCGGTAGGTTTTAGGCAGGGCAGCGTGCAGGTATTGCAGCTCGTGGATGGGTGGTGTAGGCACCCACGGGGTGGCAGTGTCATCAGCAAGAAGGGGTCAGCCGGCACTTGGAAGCGCCAGTCCAAATTGCCCAGAGATGCTGCCACAGATGTGTACTTGGCCTGACACTGTATCTGGCTAAGGCTTTTTCAGGGGATGTGTCTTCTGTTCGTTTTTTTTTTTTTTTTGAAACCATCTTCACGACAGGTATGACTGAGCCATATGCCATATTTTTCTCTTCGGTTTCTGTTGCATTTCCTTAGGTTATATTGATGTACGTTGGAGTTGCTTCAGGGTACTTTGCTGCTCCCTTCTATTGAAGTCAGCTTAAAGAGCATAAGTGGTCTCGCATGTATTGACCTAGTGTTACAAAGAACAAGTAGTATTTAAGGTGGGGTAATGTTGGCTGAGTACCGTTTTGTTGGTGGGTGTTTGTGCCGAGACATTAAAGCGGTTGATAGCTGCTGAGATGTCAAGCCAGTGTGAAAGCCCTCGAGTATAACCCCTATAAACTGCAGCAAGCCTTAGCTCCTGGAATTAACAGCAAGCTGCTGTGTGGTGCTTTGAGAATGCAGCTGATTGGGCTCCTTTGGAAAAAGAAATGCAATAAAAATGCACCGAGGGAAAGAACTGAGGAAAAAGTCATGGTCATGCCTTCATCTAACAAATACTGAAAACCTTCTATAAACACAACAATCTATGTAGGACTTTAGTTCTTAATTGTGGGGGTTGTATTTTTTTTTAATTGTATCTTTTTTAAAAAATTGTAATTAAGATCATTGAAATGCCTACTTTCAATTTAATATTGATAAGTCAGATTTGGGACTTGGTTGCATGGGTAAGTCTTGGTGATCTGTCTCATGCTCAGCTTCTGCATGCAGGTCATACGTTTGCTGCATTTAAGATGTTCTTGAAACACATTTTGTGTTTGTGACTATTTCAAGCCACTCTTTGTTAATAAATTGGCTCAAAGAAATAAGTGGTTCTGCTCATATTGATGATGTAAAATCGAATCTTCGTGATTGTTACAGGGTATTCTGTTCTTACTTTTAATCTATTTTTTCCTCTTAAAGTTGTTTCTGTAGTGATTTTAATGAGGAAGCTGTAGGAGTAAGTGTGACTTCATTATTGCCTTTCCTTTCCTAATCAGGCTAGAGTCTTAACGAAATTTCTTGGATGAAGAAACAGTGCCAGCTACGGCTGTCAAATGTATTTATATAAGGTAAACAGTGAATCTTGGCTGTTGAGCTGATGCCTGTTGTAATATCTGGCTGGCAAAAGGAATTGTACTTGCGCAAGTTTTTTAAAATTGGGGGGTGAGTTTTTCCAACTTGTGTCAATTTACATTAAGATGTGGCCCAAAGGAGCTGTGCTGATTTAGACCTGTCAAAGATAAGACTGCGAGTGGTGAGCTGCTTGCACTTGAGATGGCGGTGACATCTTGTCTCATCCAGAGCTGGCTCAGGTGTGGTGCTGTTGGCTGGTAGTCTCTTTGCCCTGTCCTCTTCCCCCAAGTCTTCTGTGTTCCTGTAAATGCAAAAAGCTCGTGTGTGATTTCTTGAGGTCTTACCGATACTTGTGCAAATTGCAGGTCTTTACCTCTGTTCTGTTGTGTGAAAGAGAGCGAACGATACGCAGAAGATGTACTTATGCTCTAAATTGTTATATAGGTACATATGGCTCCTAACACAGATGGAGCATGTATGGGCAGGCTCTGTAAGGGAGGCGTGCTGGGTTATTGATTTCTGTTCCTCTTGGTGGTCACCTTACTATTGAGATCTGTAAGAAGTTCAGCATTTCTGTGGCTACGTGGGTAGCGTTTTATGTGGTGTGCAGTGATCCAAGTGAAAGATCAAAATCGAACTTCATTTTAGGTTGAATTGAAGCAGATCTGTTCACGTTCAAGGACTGGATGTTGGCATACACAGTCTGAAAATGAGAAAAAAGTTTACAACTGCTACAAAACTGGAGAGAAGAGAACAGCTGCGATTTTCATGTATGCCCTAATGATTTAGGTGCTAACGTGGCACACGAAACTCTTTCAGGTCAACTTTTTTTTTTTTTTTTTTTTTCCCGTCTTTGATTGAAATTAAGTTTCTTGGTAAATACCTGATATCAAATTGGTCTTTCTCTCCCAGAGAATGAACCTGGAGTTGTGATGGTGTCAGAACTACTTCAATCTTCTATATTAGGCATGATTTCTTTTTTCAATTAACGTTCTGGAGCCTCCTTCCAAACAATTATCCCTGAAGGGGTCCCTCCCAAGATATTCAAGATGTGAATTATGTGATGTCATGGAGAAGGGGTACCTCAACAATAGGTAGCTATATCCAAATAATGACTTTTGCCTGATGTGCAATGGCCATCTTGTATCTGTCAAGCTGTTTGTGTTGCTACATTACGCAGTTTGTGTTAAGCGACGTGTGCATCAGAGTAAACCTAGCTTTAAGGAATTCCTGTATGTTGGAGTGTTTTGGGGTATGTGCATTGGCATGCTTCCATCCTCCTCTTGTCTGACAATGCCAAATTAAATTCTCAAAGGCATTTGCTTGATGCAAAAGGACACTTCTTACATTGAGCGAGAATAAAATAGTGAACAAAAAATCCTGGGGTCACTGAGACCCTTCTTTTCCTCACTTCAAGTGAAGCTTATTAGCCTAAAATAACTTCACCTTGACTTAGGTGTTTTTCTCAAGTTCTCAGGATGTGGAAAACAACCACTTACAGGCACAGCAGAGTTGCAAACAGTGTATCGTACCTTTCTCAATCATTTGGGTGTGCTTTGAATATCCTGATTTTATAGATGGGTGAAGTGACGAGGGGCAGTATTGGCTTTCCACATTAGTGCATCTTAAAGCCTCTGTTAGAGAGAGTAAAGTTGATGAGGAGATGGAGCCAGCTGAGAGACAAGACTGACAAAGAGCTGCTTCTTGTTGTGGCTCTGTGCTGATGGATCGGTTGTGTGAAACGTTATGCTGCTGAGGACAGGACTCTGGAAATCTGTTCAAAATGGTTACCGTGCCTTTTGCAAACTTCCTGATGCTGCTGTTCTAGCAGAATGCCCAGCTCTGAGGCTTTCCCTTAACACAGGGTACAGCAGGGGGTTCAATTGTGTTCATCGGAGCTGAACCCGCCCCTCTGCCAAAGCAGGTGGTTTGCCCAAATTCCGGAAAACCTCTGAAAATGATCATATGGAGGAGCATTTACACAGGGCCATTTAAACAGAACCATACAAAATTAGGTGGAGATGATTTCTGTATGCTGAAACTCTGCATGGAGCCACAGAGGAGCGTTGATAATTTCTAGTCCCAACAGGGTGCTGACAAGACACCAAAAACGCTGCCCTCAACTGCAAGAACGTCCCCGCTTGCATGTATATGCATCTCTGTAGCATCTCATTTTACACTGGCCTTTTTTCCTCCTGGGTGATGACAGATTAAGAGTACATGGGTATGATGTGTGGGGACAGATCTGCAGCAGGCTGTGCAGTGAGCCACACGCCCGCGGTGCTGATCGATAGCCGCTGTATTGGGGCGGCGGGGCGAGCCAGGCCGGCCTCAGGCCCCTGCTGACAGGGCCTTCACATCCCGAGGCGTGAGGCACCGTTTGCCTGGCCCTGAATGGCCACGGGCTCTAATGGGCATTAATTAGCCAGGACATTTTAAAATTCAGGCAGGCAGCTTGATTCGGGGGCTGTCTCCAGCCAGCAGTGGGCTGTGCGGGTGGGCTGTACTCGGTGCTGAGTGCTGTCCTCCATCTGCTGAGCTCCTGCTTGGGGCCTGGGGAAGGGCAGGGACAGCTCCAAAGCCAAAGCTCTGATGTTGGACTCGGCGGTGCAGCTCTCAGTGCAGCCCTCCCCAAGCTTTTGAGGTGTTTGGCTTTTGTTTTCTTATTTTTTTGCATGTGCCATGCAGCTCTCGCATTGGGGCCTTTCACGGTGCCATCCTGGTCTGTGCTGCCTGAGGTGCTACGTGTGAGTTACTCAAACTTTGCATGTCCTGCTGTAGAAATGAGGATTTGATTGCTAGGATCCTAACAGCTCCATCAATCTAATTTCAAAGTTACCAAAGCCAAATGTTTTAGCAGTAAGTGTAAGTACTATATAGTCGAAGTATTCTTTAAAATAGAAAGAATACATTATGCACATACATTATAGCATTAAGAGCACGCATCTCAAAATAAAATATGTATTTAGTGCTGAAAAGGGAAAGCCTGCTGCACTTGTATCAAGCATGGATTATAGGATGTTACAGAGAACTTGCTGCCTGATAAACTTCTGGTTTGGGCTAGATTGTCAAAACTTACGTAGGAATGATTAGGTTCCAGAGTGTCCTTGGAAATATTTCTCCAGCAGTGAAATGCGCTCATCTGTTCCTCCTTTCCTTTACAGTGCTGATGAATCTGCTGCTGAGATTTCGCCGAAATGTCCGTATTTCCCATGTTTTTTTCTGTTTGAGATGTAGCAAAACCATCTTTTCTGTGCTAGAGGATGCCTTTCTACTGATGCACAGCGTACATAGCCAGCCTCCTCCTGCAGTCCTTACACGTGTGAGCAATCCAACGTAAATCAGTGCATTTCTTCAAGTTAGTCAGTATTGTGGAAGTGAGCCCCATGTTTTTGTTTGTTTAATAGAGCAGGTGTCTGTCTTACACTGTTATTTAAAAGGTACGAGTAGGTAAAAATTAGAGGTTGTGTTTTTAATTAGTGTTTTTTATAAAGCAAGTGTGACTTTTAGATAACATGCACTAGAACTCATTAGTGTGTAGTTTGCTGCACACCTCTTTAGAAAAATGTTCATTATTATGCAAATGGATAGCCTCTGGCTTGGAAGTAATTGTCGTATGGAATAATGTGTGGGCCGTGATATTAAATTCTTTAAAACTGAAATGGCTGGGAACCTCATGGTGGCCAGATATTGCCTGTCACAATGTCTGTGCCTGGAAGCACGTCTGGTATCCCAGAGCTCTGCTATCTGTTTGGATATCCCTGGTGAAGGGAGTGGTAAGAAAGGCAAAGGCAGTGGGAAGAAGGAGGGGCAGGAGTGCAAAGGGAATAGACTCAGTGATAATACTGACTTATTTACTAATTTTAGGCCTTATCACAAGGCTAAACTTACCTCAGGGGTCTGTCGGAAAGGGAGGCATTAGAGAGACAGACATGTATTTTATTCAGTAGCTGTTTTTAGGCACTGAAGGTTAGGGTTTTGTTGTTGCTTTGTTGTTTGTTTGTTTTCTGATGGCTTTTGGTCTAATTTGACAGCTGTGGCACAAGGTTATTTATGCTTGCATATTGCAGCAGTTCTCAAATATTTAAGAAAAATATTAGTAATGATTTGAAGTAGCAATAAAGCTATAATGTATTCTTTGACAAAGAAATGGAATTTGGGTTGTCTGTAGTACTGTATCTGCGTCTGAGAAAATATTGATGCATGTTTGTGGCTCTATGTTAGTGCAGATGAAGGAGATTTTTTAGCAAGTGTGAGAGGTATTTCTTGGCTATGTTCTTTGGAAAGCATTGCATGTCTGTGTATGAATTTAAGGTCATGTATAATTTTCAAAGGATTGCTGAAAGAAGTATGTAGAACATAATACAACCTAGTAGTAAAATAGCTGTATTACAGATGAAAGCTGGTATTTCTTCTAAAAATTGTTCAAAGTTACATTGGTCTAACTCAAAACTAACTGGTAGGAATCTGCTAGACTAAGTTATCTGAACTTGCTCTTCTAACCTGCAACCTGCTTTCAGAGTGGTATCTTACTGGTCTTCATGTTTTCCAGATCAAGTCAAAATTTCCTTTTTCTTTGCAGGTGAAAACTAGAAGGAATAGTGTATCTGTGAGGCTTTTTTTTTTTTTCTTTTTTCTTTTTCTGTGGCACATTTCCCCCTGACCAGTTCACTCTCTCTCTTCTCTCTTTCTGGCAATGCAAAGTGACTCCGAGGTAGGACAAAACAGCGAACCATGGTCTTAAGTGTCAATGGCAAATGTATAGTATTATAGGAGAGGCTGAGCCGGGGAAGATACCTAGACCCTTCCTGGTATGCCTCAGGAGCTTGCTGCAGCTCCTGATAGGAAGCAGACCTGTCTTTGGGAGTCTGAGGTTGGCAGGAAGAGGCTCCTGGCACATTCCAATGGCAGTAAAACTCAGTGAGAGAACAGTCTTAATTCTTCCCTTTACAGAAGGCTGTCATTCATCCATTAGAAAGGAATCACCTGCCTTACAAATGAGCCTGTCCTTACACCATTAGGCAAAAAATAGCATGGTATTGAAGACAGTGCTTCCTTTTCTTGCTAACTGAATATGATGCATGGATGTCTCTTGAGGCTATCGCACACTGATGGTAATAAATATGTACTCAGACTTGTCTAGCTGTTTTTTCAGTGTTCTGCTCTTGAAAAAGGAGATGTGTTCAAGGGAGCTGAGGGGTAGAGGAGTAGCTTCCAAGATTTGATAATAGAGTAAGTTGAGAAATCAATAGAGAGGAAGGTAAGCCTGTTACAGAAAAAAAAATCATTTATAGGTGGAAAACTAGAAAACTACATGCTATAAACAGTTAGCTTGCACTGTGTTTGTTTATTTTCTGAAGTCTTCAGTTCTTCCTTGTGATGACAGCAGCGACTATCAGATCTTCAGTGACTTGGAGGATTTGTTTTGAATAAACAACATACATCTGATATGACTACTCCAAAAATGTAACAAGGCAGATGGAATCGCCTGTGTTATTTGTGTGTATTTCTCTGAATTTTTCCAATTCAATTATTTACTGTTTTCATCAGCGATTTTGCTGTATCACGTCAAACAAGGTAATCATTTTTTAAATGTCTTGGATTTAGTGCTGTGGTATGCAAAATTTCTAAGCACAGACTGGGAATGCAGAAATAAAAGAGGTTAGAAACTAGTGCACAAAATGGCTAGATTTTGGATAAGATAACTTGGATTGTGGTTAATTTGCTGCAAGGCTGGCAGGAACTGGGCTTCATTTCTTCTTCTTTTTTTTTTTTTTTTTTTTTGCCATTGGTCCACAACATAAAAATGATCTGGTGATAGTTGAATTATTGAAAGAAGTATGTTCTTTCCATATCAGCCAGAACTGATGATTTGATCAAAGTCACTATAAAATACTAAATTAAGCAGAAGCTGCATCAGTTTGTTAGTTGCTTAAAATAGTGTTTTAATGTTACATAGGCTTACAGCTCATGTGCTAGTAAAGGGAGAAAATCATTGCTAAACACCAGAAGAGATCTTTCTTTCAAACATACTTAGTTTTTGTAATTCTAGGTTCCTACTACGCTTCATTGTTGCAAAACTGATGTTAATCTTGCATGCTGGCTCAGTGCTGCAAAGCTGTTTCAGACATGACCTAGGTGCTTGAATCCTGGAATTTTGGGTTTCTTTGAAATTATTTTTTTCCTTTGAATTTGCGTACCAAACCCTCATTGTTTCATTCGAAATGCTGACTTTTGGAGCTTGTGCTCAGCAATAGGAGCAGCCTGTCTTTAAATTCCTTTTCCTTTAACCTCCTTTCCTTGACTAAATAAAAGGCAGATTAGTGATACTATGTATGTGTTAGGACTGGAATAAAATCTTCATAAATATTTATCAAGTGGGAAAGCAAATACATGGATGCGTACTTTTTAAAGGCAAATGATGTGTCATAATAATCAGCTGGCAGAGGATTAAAGGTAAGCGTAGGGGACATTTTTCACCTTATAGAGTCTCCATGTGAACTTTGAGTATAGTGCAGCATGTTGAAACACTAAAAAGGATGGATGAGTGTACAGACTAGGTTCTGTGCAGATAGACCATGGCTTTAGGATGAGCCTGGAACATGAAATCTTGATGGTGGGTGGCCTAGTATCATCTGCAGTAGCTGAATCTGAAGTGAAGATGTTTAATGCTGTGACAGAATCAATACGAGCCTAAATATATGTACCTCATCATGACATTGTCCTAACTGTTGACCATGTGATTTAGGAGGCAATACTGTTGATAGATAAGGTATAAACTACAAACCCTGCAGGGTTCTTCTGGCTTTCCTGGCCCGCAACATCTTTTTTTATGGGAAAGTTCATAAGATAGTGTAAAAGGCTTCTGCCTCTTGGGCTCTTCTATCTGTAATATGGGATAAAATTCAGTTTGCAAAGCATTTTGGAACCTCCAAAAGGCAGGGTTGAGTGATGCTAGTAAAAAAAATAATCCAGGTTTCTTAACATACATTGTAGCCAATAATGGCATAAACACAGTATCTTGATGATGGTCTTCTGGAACTGTTCTGTCTTTATTTGACCTACAGATGATATATCTTCAGCTCCTAGTGCTAGCTATTCTTTTTTTGTGTGCATATGAGCACCTCTGTAAAGAGCAGAATATTAGTTCTGGTGTTCTGGTAGTTGAAATGAATCTGGCTGGCAGCATGGCCCTTGGTGGTGTTTAGGCAATGTGGGTCCGAGGTCCTTGGCCGATCTCTGGATCAGGGGGAGTGGGAGGGTGGTGGAGGAGAGCTGTGGCTGGCTTATGCTTTTGCTCTTGCTCTCTGCAAGTTCTTGCAGTTCTGTTTTCTGTGTGTGTTTATTTGTTGCCACAAGTAAAAAATGGAAATGGTAGTGGGGAGTCATTATGAATGACTGCCACAGCTAAAACACAAAGCAACATGAAGGCAAAAATAATGCAACCGTTCACCTCCTATGAAGAAATCATCTTAAAAGTTAAAATATATGCTTGTCCTTATTGCTATACAGGCTAACACAAATACTCTCTGCATTCTGTGAATGGCTGTTCCATAGGCGTGGCTTCTCATTTTTCTGTTGAAATACAGGCAGTGCGTACCTGTACAAAATTCTGATGTGTTCTGCAGATAGCAACTAGAAGATGTATGTGTTCATAAAATGGGCTGTAGCATCAGAGGAGTGTGGAAATGGCAGCGAGCCATTCCTCATGCTGTCAGGGTGTAAAGACAGCCAAGTAGCTCCATCTAATCTGCATCAGTTGTACGTGTTGCCAGAGATGATGAAATAGAGGCTTCTCCCCTCTCCCCCTGCCTGTTTTCTTCTGCCTTAAGGTGATGTATCATGGCTACATATGCTGTTCAATAAAAGCTGGTGGCTGCACAGTGCAGAATGACTTCTTTACGATCGAGGTGCCTGTAGAAACCAATTGAACATGCTGATTAACTTTTACACTGTCTTCAAAGTAAACTTCTAATTTATTTCACAATTACCATGATTTTGGATGGGTGGGGACAGTAGTGTAAAGGACTCATGCATCCCGCTTCTATGAACTATGGTGGTAGTTAAGATTGCAATTCACATAGTAAGCCTTTTCAGAAGGTGTACTTCAAATACTCAAAGTGGAGCAAATTTCTTTCTCTTTTTTTTTTTTTTTTTTTTTTTTTTTCTCCAGCAAACTTTGTCGGAGTGGGTGAGTCTAAGCTAGCAGAAAGGTTAGAGGAGGTCTGGGTCTCTTCTCCCTCAGTCACTGCAAGGGCTGTGTGCTCCACAGTTATAACTCTGATAATTAATTAATTTACTTGCATCTATTCCTGGAGTCCTGGGAAACTGGTCCAGACTGAACAATTCCCCTATGTGGAGGACAAGCAAGGACAGTCCCTGTCTTTGTGCCACAACACATGTGGAATTGCCAGAAGCCCTGGTCCCCAACGAACCTCGAGGCATGCTATTACCGACCTTGTACCGGACAGAGTGCTCATTCTGGAGTGCCCCGTAAGTGCTGCGCTAGCCGACCAGCTGGGGGTGGTGATACAGAGACCATTAGCGTGGTCCTCGGAGGATACAACAGGACAGCATTATGCGTCCTTACAGCTTGCCTGGGTTTTCAGCAAAATTAAAGGATGCCCGGATATCGTGTCCAAATTCTTTTGGGAATTTGGAATGACTGACTTTCTTCTCTAAGATAATAGTGTGCGGAATTTTTTGTTGCAAGTCAATTCCTGTGATGAAACTTAATGACACCTTTTGTTGCCAATTAAGATTAATAATCTGGAATGCTTTTTACATCATTACATTGATTTCTATCATCACAGCCATTCTTCATAGAGTGCGGGTTTCCAGTTAGGATTTTAGTGCCATTTAAGTAACGAAAGCAGCCTGTTTTGATTGCTATTTAATGATTGGAGGAAGACTTTTTTTTTTTTTTTTAGTGTAGTATCTTATGCAGACAGTGTCAAAGGTAAAACAAAATAATGACTGTTGAATTAGGTTACTTTTAATCCTTCTCGCTTGAGAGGAAAACACATCTGTGCCCTTCAGCAAATTACTTGGAATTAAGTTTTAGACTCGAGTATCGTAACTACTGGGTGTCTACAACTTATGCACGTTGTCAGTCAGATTGCATCGCAGCATATGCTACGTTAACCCAGAACTTCGTACAGCTACAAACCCTTTGGAAGTGAAGGCTTTCATGAGGCAGACCTCAAACATCTGACATGCTGCCTAGTGTTGAACTTGGGAAGCTAACAACTATTCGTAACTACTGATGGTAGCTTAATATCCATGTTTTTGTTGTTTTTGGCTACCTGCCCAGATTCTACAGTGATGAGTAGTTATCTTTGTGACCTTTCACATTGTTGACTGTGGTTATTAATGTGTTGCACACGCTTGCGTTGCATCAAATACCAATTTTTTGGTAATAGGAAAAGAATATCTAATTAGGGAACTAATGTAATTCATTTCACACACTGTAATTTGGGTATTGCTTTTGGAAGAGAGTAATGAGTAGTACGCGCTATGATTTCCTGATGTAGTTACGGGAGTACTAGGTTGTTAATTTGGTCGGTATCAGCTTCCTATTGGAGTGACTGAAGCGGGATCATATGAACACAAGCATATCTAAAAAAAAAACGACTCCAAGGAAGAAAATCTTTTAAATCACTAGATACCTTGTATAACCTTTTAAATGATAAATCATAATGATAGATAGCAAATGCTTGTAAAAACAAGACGACTGTGATTGAGAAATCTTGTTTTTGTAGGCAAAACTGCATGAAACTGGTAGTGTGTGCTGATAAGCACACCACACCAGATGCTTATCTTCTAGGCATTGTGTAGAAAATGTAAAACTGATGATTGGGAGTTGAGATGCATAGTATTCTCGTAGCTGGGTACCTTTCATGTAATTACACCTCATTCCGTTGCTACAGTATTTCTTCTATTGATGGCACGTAACCTGAAGCTTAATTTTTTTTTCCTTTCTGAAGGCATTGAAGCAGATTGCACCTCAGGATATCCCAGCAAGATAAGCAATATCCAGGATGTAAAAGAGCTGAGCTGTAAGATAGGTCATCTGTGATGGCTTACCACACCAGATTTTTCTTGAAATTAAGTTACCGTTAGCTTTTCTACTGTTGGTGTAATTGTCTGTTAAGCTTATTTTCAGAAGGCTGTAAAGGCTCCAAGGGGTATTTCGTGCTGTTACATTTGCACTAGTTACTAATGCAGAACCTGTAGTTGTTGCACGGGTTAGAAAATATGTATATATTAATTTCTATTCACATGGCTAATGTCTGACGTATTTAACTGGTATTCTTTCTGGTTTGTGTCATGGTTACTTCATTATGATATAAATGTTTGCAGGATCCCAGACGTTGTAGTTCTCAGTGGGGAATTTGCATTGAAATTGGTAGGGGTTCGGAGTGTCGAAAGCTGCTTGAGTGGGCATCAGCTGTGACTTCAGGCAGGCAAGCTTAAGTGGTAGAAAATGTGTGTGTGTATATTCTATATACAGCTGCTAATGTACTGTTCAGGCAATCAGGGGGATGGTTCCTTTGGTGATCTGCTGGTTCGGTGAAGGGGGATGTGCGTTCACTTCTGAACAGGGGAGATTTTTCTACCCAGAAAACCTCTGGATTAGAGCAGGGGTCAGCAGAGAAAATACAAGAGAATTTCAGTAAAGCTGAAGAATGGGGGATGAAGGTGGAAGAGATGTAAGTGCAATGAAGCAGGACTGTGGCGGAGCACAAGACAGTCAAGGCTTCTTTGCACCTTCCTCTCAAGTATTTTGAGCCTACTTGGGAAACTGTACTAAGCTGACATTTTCTAAATGCTGTTCTAGCAGTTTGCTAGGATATATGCTCAAGTAAAGCTACAGGAACATGTTTTTTGAAAATGAATTTAAACAACACCAGGCTGGAAATCTTTGTGCAAAGAGCGAAGGAGAGTGGTACAAATCTGGCCCCTTCGCTCACTGCAGCCTTAAAGGAAAAGTTGTTAAATCTTGTGTTGTGTGGAGAAGAAACACAGTTATAACGAGATAGTTTGGCAGAGAAGTAATATAGCTGTCTCATTAAAAATAATACAAAGTATTATTTACCATTACATCGAGGATTTGGCTGTGACCTGTATTTCAAGTGCGTTCACGCAAGGAGAATGAGCTGTATTAAACTGCTCAAGAGTCAAACAGACAGCTTGCATCCTTGCATGCTGTTTATTCCCCAGCCTTCATCCTTCTGCTTTGTCTAAATAGTTTGCGAGATCTCTGGGATGAGAACTCCATCATCTCTCTGTGGAAAGGCATGCGACAAACTTGGACCATAAATAAGAAGCAGTGTTTTTTGCCAGGGTCTTCCCATAAAGTTGCACTCGTGTTTTTATAACAGGAACTGTCTCAATCCTTCCTTCTCCAGTGAGGTGATGAAAGTAGAGAAGCAAGAAAATAGGCACAGAACAGCTCTGTGATGGTTTACAATGTTTCTGGGTGTATTCTTTCCATCTTTCTGGATGTGTTCATACTGCGTTAGCTCCGTGGTCCATCAAAGACTGAGAAAAGAAGCACAGCAACTGGAGGAAGAAATGGAAGAAGCTGAAGAATTGCTTTTGTAGTTGTCTTTCTGTGGAGGGAAAGGGTTTATATTTTTTTTTTTCACAATCCAGCTTGTATTTTACTGGAGACTACCAGTGGTACTTTAAAGCCTGTGTTATTTCCCCAGGTACTTGGAATTCACAGGTATGAGTTAGGCTGGTCCTTTTCTGCCTTGAATTTCAGTGGGTGATCTATTGGATAATTTTCAGTTTAAGCTCGTGTGATTATGTTCAAACACTCTAAAGAAAAACTGGGTTATCTCATTAGAGGCCTTGCATAAGGGGCTTGATTTTGCCCCTTTTTCCTTCCAGATTTGAAGTATCCTTGCCACTCCAGACCCAGCGTAAGATCCTATGATGTATGAAGATAATACTGAGAAGAGCGATGTGCAGTGGTCTGTGCGTGTGATTGCTGAAGACTTGCTTGTAAGCAAAGAGGAAAAATACTTGTCGGAGAACACGAGGGTTTTCCAGTACCGTGTTTTCAAAGATGTCCTTCCTCAGCAGTACAGTCACTTGCAATTAAGAGCTTAGAGGCAAGGACTGAGGCTCAGCGTGACGTGAAAAGTCCTATGATTCTCAGCCACAATACACCACAACGCTTTTCCATCAGGAGTGTTCAGATTTTCATGACATGGCTTAGAGATGTGTACAGGAACAAATCTGGAAGTGATTTAGAAACCAGAACTGGCCTAGCATACTATGGAAGCAGATAGCTCTACTATGGTCATGCTGCTTTGAATATGATAAGATGAGGCTTGCAGTTCCTTTTCAAATTACCAAAACTTAGCAAGTTTGGTACCAATTTACCAAAATCCACTAGGCTAATACCACAACTCACATTCAGTTGAAAGGATTCCTTCTTTGATAATGAATTGCCAATTTGTGGTACTGATTCTCACAGTTAACAAAATATAAAAATTTTATATATTCAGTGAATTATTGGGGTGGGTGTGATGCCTATGGAAAATGAGCCCTGTCTAAAGCTGACTTTACTCACAGAGATAATTATGTGTGGTGTTGCTCCTATTACGGCATGACAAGAAGGAAGCCCTTTTTAGTACTGTGAGGTCATTTGAAATACACACTGGTAAGAGAGTAATGGACAAGACAGTAGCTGGAGAGGAAGAAATCTTGTTATGAAGTGTTTTCTGCTTCCTTAACCTGTATGGTTGGTAGCTGAAATACCTGTCTTAGGCTAGAACAACCTCTGTGACTTGTCCTTGAATGTGCATCTTGAAATTTAGACTCAAAATCGAATCAACTAATAAATGCTTTGATCATGTGTTGTCATCAGGATTCCCACCAGCTTCTTGTGGCTACGCTCTCTGGCTCGAACATACAGTCCTTGTACCTCTGTTGTTTACTGAGAAGGTCTGGCATTGAGGTAGGGCCAGACAACAGGCAAGGCGTTGCAGCCCACTAGCAGATAGCCAGCCAAAGTTGTTTCTGGGCCATCTGACTTTTGCATCAAGTGGCTTATTTTCAAATTCTGTGTAGATTGTATTTTGTTTTTGTTGGATTCCCATTCTAGGCCTTTGATGATAAAGAAAACTTCTGACTAAATATTTTGAAGACTTGTACTCTGTAAACCTCTTCATGTTTTCCAAGAGTAATATGTCGAGAGTACAAAGACTTCCTGTCCTATGATTGCTACCAAATCTCCCTTTATTTATTTCTTTTTATTATTAATGACATGTATCCAGAGCTAGAGTTGGCAGGCACGTGGTCTGGATTTCCAGATTCTGGGTCTTCCATGGAAGAAAGGTTGTTCAGCGCAAAATAGTATTAGCGTGTAACTGAATGTAAAGCCTGGAGTTCAGAGTTTGTGTATGCTGTGTCCCATGTTTGCTTATGCAGAACACGATGAAGAACAGAAGCTGGAGTTAAAACTTTGTTGTGTTGTGGTGTGAAGGATTTTGTTGTGCTGATTTTTGAGGATGCTGATGGATGTCCAGACAGAAAATTTATTCTGAGCGGGATCTCCTCATTCTCAGTGTGAGATGCGGCCCCTTTTCCATCCTGGTTGGAGGTGATTGTTCTCTGGCTTCTCTGGAACAATGCCACCAAGAGCTGAAGGTTTCAGGATGCCCAGGCGCCTTTCAGTGTTCGATGTCGGGCACGGTTCAGAAGCTGAACGGGTGACTATTGCCGTGGTGTAAGGCTGAATGGGGTGGTACCAGCGTGACTAAACTCACCTTCACTGCCTGAGTGCTTAGAGGACCGCACCAAGCAACTGTCAGCCTTAGGTGATGTTTTTCTGATGCTGGCTCCAGCAAGAGTCTCCATGGCTCAGTCACAGCTTGAGGAAGCTGAGAGAAACTCAATGTGGTGGTCACCATGCTAGTATGTTGGTGATACTTAGCTCCAAGGGGTCTGTTTCATCTGTGTCTCCTAGTGCGGTTGTTCCACCGGTAATTCCTTCTGCATGTGGCTTAAACCATGTCTTCCATAGCTATTAATGACTTCTGGTAAAACTTCTGTCACCTTTTCCCTCTTATTACACAGCAGTATATTACACCAGTGCACCATTAGTTGTTTGGCCTACGTAAATCGATTTCCCAGATTAAAATGTTAGCTTTCTAGGAGGAAAAAAAAAAAAGCAACACCACTGTTCTTACTTTATTTACATTTATTTACACATAAAGCCATTTAAAACAAACAAAAACCACCTTGAAGGCTGTGTATATCTGGCGGAACATATGAGCATGACGATGTAAGCAGGTGGTATGTGATGTGTATATCAGGGCTGACTCGTAAAAATGAGATTGGTATGTTCCTTATTGAGATCTTCTAAGTGCTTATTGAGATCTTCTTTAAGTGCATCTACACCAATGCACGCAGCATGGGTAACAAACAGGAGGAGCTGGAAGCCATCGTGCAGCGGGCAGGCTACGACTTGGTTGCCATCACGGAAACGTGGTGGGACCAGTCTCATGACTGGAGTGCTGTGATGCCTGGCTATAGGCTCTTCAGAAGGGACAGACAGCACAGAAGGGGTGGCGGTGTGGCTCTCTATATTAGAGAGTCTTTCGATGTTGTAGAACTCGAGGCTAGGAATGACAAGATCGAGTCCCTTTGGGTTAGGATCGGCAGGGACAACAAGGCTAGCGTCCTGGTCGGGGTCTGTTACAGACCGCCGAACCAGGACGAGGAGACGGATGAGGAGTTCTACAGGCAGCTGACAGAAGTTGCGAAATCTTCAGCGCTTGTACTCGTGGGGGACTTCAACTTCCCTGACATATCCTGGAAGCACAACACAGCCCAGAGAAAGCAGTCTAGGAGGTTTCTGGAGAAAGTGGAAGATAGCTTCCTGACGCAGCTGATTAGTGAGCCTACCAGGGGTGGTGCCCCGCTAGACCTTCTCTTCACAAACAGAGAAGGACTGGTGGAGGATGTGATTGTCGGGAGCTGTCTTGGGCAGAGTGACCACGAAATGGTGGAGTTCACTATTCTTGGCGAGGCCAGGAAGGGAACCAGTAAAACCACTGTACTGGACTTTCGGAGAGCTGACTTTGGGCTGCTGAGGACACTGGTTGGTAGAGTCCCTTGGGAGGCGGTTCTGAAGGGCAGAGGGGTCCAGGAAGGCTGGGCGCTCTTCAAGAGGCAAATCCTAATGGCGCAGGAGCGGTCTGTTCCCATGTGCCCAAAGATGAGCCAGCAGGGAAGAAGGCCAGCCTGGCTGAACAGAGAACTGTGGCTTGAGCTTAGGAGAAAAAAGAGGGTTTATAATCTTTGGAAAAGTGGGCAGGCCACTAGGGAGGACTATAAGGATGTAGCGAGGCTGTGCAGGGACAAAATTAGGAAGGCCAAAGCTCATCTGGAGCTCAATCTGGCTACTGCCGTTAAAGATAACAAAAAACGCTTTTATAAATACATCAACACAAAAAGGAGGACAAAGGAGAATCTCCATCCTTTACTGGATGCAGGGGGAAACTTAGTTACAAGAGATGAGGAAAAGGCGGAGGTGCTCAATGCCTTCTTTGCCTCAGTCTTTAGCGGCAATATCGGTTGTTCCCTGGGTTCCCAGTACCCTGAGCTGGTGGAAGGGGATGGGGAGCAGGATGTGGCCCTCACCATCCACGAAGAACTGGTTGGTGACCTGCTACGGCACTTGGATGTGCACAAGTCGATGGGGCCGGATGGGATCCACCCAAGGGTACTGAGAGAACTGGCAGAGGAGCTGGCCAAGCCACTATCCATCATTTATCAGCAGTCCTGGCTATCGGGGGAGGTCCCAGCTGACTGGCGGCTAGCGAATGTGACGCCCATCTACAAGAAGGGCCGGAGGGCTGACCCGGGGAACTACAGGCCTGTCAGTTTGACCTCAGTACCAGGGAAGCTCATGGAGCAGATCCTCTTGGGAGTCATCATGCGGCACTTGAAGGGCAAGCAGGCGATCAGGCCCAGTCAGCATGGGTTTATGGGAGGCAGGTCCTGCTTGACGAACCTGATCTCCTTCTATGACAAAGTGTCGCGCTGGGTGGACGAGGGAAAGGCTGTGGATGTGGTCTACCTTGACTTCAGCAAGGCTTTTGACACCGTCTCCCACAGCATTCTCCTCAAGAAACTGGCTGCTCTTGGCTTGGACTGGCGCACGCTTCGTTGGGTTAGAAACTGGCTGGATAGCTGGGCCCAAAGAGTTGTGGTAAATGGAGTCAAATCCAGTTGGAGGCCAGTCACTAGTGGCGTCCCCCAGGGCTCGGTGCTGGGGCCGGTCCTCTTTAACATCTTCATCAATGATCTGGACGAGGGCATTGAGTGCACCCTCAGTAAGTTTGCAGATGACACCAAGTTAGGTGCGAGTGTCGATCTGCTCGAGGGTAGGAAGGCTCTGCAGGAGGGTCTGGATAGGCTGCACCGATGGGCTGAGGTCAACTGCATGAAGTTTAACAAGGCCAAGTGCCGGGTCCTGCACCTGGGGCGTAATAATCCCAAGCAGAGCTACAGGCTGGGAGATGAGTGGTTGGAGAGCTGCCAGGCGGAGAAGGACCTGGGAGTGATAGTGGACAGTCGGCTGAATATGAGCCAGCAGTGTGCTCAGGTGGCCAAGAAGGCCAACGGCATCCTGGCTTGTATCAGAAATAGTGTGACCAGCAGGGCTAGGGAGGTGATCGTCCCCCTGTACTCGGCTCTGGTGAGGCCGCACCTCGAGTACTGTGTTCAGTTTTGGGCCCCTCGCTACAAGAAGGACATCGAGGTGCTTGAGCGGGTCCAAAGAAGGGCGACGAAGCTGGTGAGGGGCCTGGAGAACAAGTCCTACGAGGAGCGGCTGAAGGAGCTGGGCTTATTCAGCCTGGAGAAGAGGAGGCTCAGGGGCGACCTTATCGCTCTCTACAGATACCTTAAAGGAGGCTGTAGAGAGGTGGGGGTTGGCCTGTTCTCCCACGTGCCTGGTGACAGGACGAGGGGGAATGGGCTAAAGTTGCGCCAGGGGAGTTTTAGGTTAGATGTTAGGAAGAGCTTCTTTACTGAAAGGGTTGTGAGGCATTGGAACAGGCTGCCCAGGGAGGTGGTGGAGTCACCATCCCTGGAAGTCTTCAAAAGACGTTTAGATGTAGAGCTTAGGGATATGGTTTAGTGGCGACTGTTAGTGTTAGGTTAGAGGTTGGACTCGATGATCTTGAGGTCTCTTCCAACCTAGAAATTCTGTGATTCTGTGATTCTAAGTGGTAATGCATGGTTTGTTGACACAGGAAAATAATAACTGACCGAGATGTATATTTCAGAGAAATGCACTGTCATATCTAAGGCATAATAATTCTCATAAACCTCCAAGTTAGCCTTGGTGCCGTGCTGAGTGAATACAGAGCTGTGTGGTCAGTGCAATTACCTGCAGATGTGGCTGGCAATCTGTATGCTGAAATGTGTCTACTTCTGTGCATATCAACAGAAACATGCATGATTCATGAGGACGGATCAGTGAAAAGAATTAAATAGTGAAGGATGAGATGAAGAGGTTATGTTTAGAGCACACTAAACTGGTGTGTGTGTATATACACACATACTTACAAATTGTGCAATACATGTGTATAAAACACCCTGTTCTTTTATAAATATTTGTATGTTTCAGCCTATCATTTTGGCTTAAACTATGTAATCTACCACGGCAAATACGTTTTTAGACCTTGGCAGACCTTGCCAAATGATTACTTTTACCAGCTGTTCCCACTACTGAAAGAGCTTTACATCTAAAATAAATAAAATCATAGCCTGTTTCCTCACTTGAATGCCACTGAAGGATTTGGACAGTTGCTCTGTAATTAGCTGCCTACTTGTTCGAAAGGTTATAGTTGCGGTGAATATAATGCGTTAGCCACATTAGCTAGGACATCAGAATCTGTCTCCTCTCTCTTGTCGAGGAGAGACAGTTATCTCCGGTCATGTAAACCCCATTTACAGGTAAGGCAAATAATATGTTTTGAAAACAGAAAATGCTCAGATAGCCACTCCCACCCCAAAATTATAAAATCTAGTGTTGTTAATGATAGCTTCCGTAAGTTTCTGCTGTGCAGTCCATTTCTTGAGGCTGTGTGTTTCCATTAACTTTGAATAAAGTTTAAGGATCAGCCCTAAAAGAGAGCATGCAACAGAGCCCACTTTTGTGATGAAATGCAGCACTGGTGTGCTATGACCTCTTCTTGATTTGTACTTGTAATTTAGAGAATCTGGCACTTTGGTTGTGGTTTCCTGCATGTTTGTGGCTTTTTGAAACTTCCTTCCCTACTAAATTAAGTCTTTATTTGAAATATTAGCGCCATATTCATTTGAGAGCCCCATATTCATTGAGCCCCAGGATTCATTTGAGAATGTGATGAGAATAATTGGAAGCACAGGGTTAATACTCACTTTTCCAAACTTCAGATGAAGCTCAGTCATGTTCTCAGTGACCAGGAAAACCCAAAGCTTAAGAAGTTGAGATGAGTCTCATTATAGCATTCAGAGATGTATAATCAAATTTTGAAGTTGGTTTATATAAACGTGCTTAGTTCCAGCGACCAAGCTTGAGAAGTCTTTCCACAGGAGGTCTGTCTTGGTTTAGGCAATTCAAGGTGAAGAATACTATTTCAGTAACTTTTTATTTTCAAACAATAATGTGTCCTGCTGATGCTGATTTTTGTTGCTGGTGTTGAGAGTTTGCTGGGTTGTTCTTTTCCCTAGTATTTTCCTTGCTTGTACTAATGAAAGTGTGAGGGCTGGCTGGATCGCTTGGTCTTCCGTTTTCAGTGTAAGCCTGTGAACTGCTGCATGCAAATTAATTAGCTGGAGAAAGAAAGCAGCAGTGTTGAACAAACAAACAAAAAAGGCTATGTCATTGCCGCTGTTCGTGTAGTGTGTCACAGTTGTCTAGCTGGTTCCTGGTAACAGCTAGAGCTAACTTCACATGAAGCATTTTTGTGAGCGCCTTGCCCTGTGATGACGTTGATGGTTGGTGTTGACCCTGTCCTTGATCACAATGTCATGTCTCCAGCTGCTACGGCCTGGGGCTTGGAGGAGCCCTTGTCCAGGGGCAGAGTCGGCCTGATCCAGCTGCTATTTGCTGGCAGTAGGCTTTTCTTCTCCGCATTAAGAAAGCGTCACGTCAAGCATGTAATGAATGTGTCCGTGCTGTCAGCTGAAGCAGAAATAAGAAGGGTACATAACTTTCACATTGCATTTTGTTCTGTTGATTGGGATGTTGTTTGCTCTTTCTTTTTTATGGTTTGTCTTAAAATCCTGTAGTAGCTTACACTTACTTCACCCACTTCAAGGAGTAAGACTTCCATTCCCCTGTGAAGAATTTCCTGTTCTTGGTGGAGAAAATAACACATCGGTTCCTTCCTGGATGGCTCTTCAGGTGAAACTTCTACTCCTTTGGTAACAAACCCTATTAATCCAATTGTGGAGCAGGGCTTGGCCTTGAAGGTAATTAAAAGAACCAAGTTTTATCTACTGAAATGTTTGCTCCGAGAGAGAGGCTGTCAGAACTAGATGGGTGCATTTGTGCATTTTTTTCCTTCCCTTTCTAACAAAGGGTGACTTGCGAATTTGAAACACTTTCAGTGTTCGCCTCTGCACCACAGTGATTTCAAGTAGGGTATGTGCCCTACTTACTTCTGTTTTTTCATCCTTATTTATGACAAAGTGTGCTTCTGTTTGGCATAACCGTGGACTTGAAGATCAAATGCATAAATTCACAAAACCTCTGCAGTTGCTCTTAAACTTTGCAACTGTAGTTGCTCCAGCTGTCGAGTTAAAATAATTATTTCTCCTCACAGGAGTTTAAAATAGCTTTGCTGGTAGAAAAAACTGTGAGCAAGAGCAATATAATTGGTTTGGCACCCTGAGGTCTTTTATTTAGCTAGCTTTCCCAGTTATGCCTGTGCAGTAATGCTTATCTGTATGTTAGATCCTGAATGTGAAATGAATAATCCTTTGTGTAAACACAAACAGATAAAATTTTATCACTTACTGCAGCTATTTTCATTTAGTGAGTTGCATCTGAAATCCAGAATGACAGATTAAGGCGGAAGACCAAGTCGAAGATGTTAGCAACAGCTTATGACTAAAGGGGCTAATGGGGCACGGTAGCAGTCAGGGAAGGGGGCAGCTAGTCGTGGCTGTGAGATGGTGTTCAAGGGGACGTGGTCTTGTAAGGTGAAAAGTCTGAGTGAAGGGACTCCTTTCCTGACACGGGACAGCTTTTACCCATCTCTTTTCTGTCTTTCCTCTTGCATTTTTCCAAATAACCTTAGAGCACGTGTGCTTTGGAAAAGATGTAAATAAAAATTGCACGTAAGGAAGCATGTTTCTTAAAACCTTGTTTGTGTTCTGCTTGGTCCTGTCTTGGCTTTGAGGCAGGTAAAGGGATGGGTGTGAGTTCCCCAAATGCTGATGCCTCTCCCTGGCCTTCACTACAAGCCTCCCTGTCCTGGCCCCTCGTTCTTGCCTGGCAGTTGGCAAAGATGGGATCCTAGAACATCTCAGCATTTAAATAAGTAAAAAGCGGAGGTATTTGAAGTTAATGCCATGTGTTTTTGTGGCCAGAAGCTGGCCTCTGCACCGGGCATCCTCTGTGTGAATTGTTAGCGCTAGCTTTTAGCTGGGTCTAGCAGCTCACTGTTCACAGCAGGTGCCTAATGGACACCTGAGCTAGCATTTGAAGCAGTGGTGCTTCTGGGTGACACAGAGCTTTTCCTCCTATTTACAGCTGTGTTAGCTTCTGTATTCGGATGTGTTGCAGGTAGTCCCCACTGGACTGGTATTTACAGCCCCGCAGAAATATTTATAAAGCACTTCCATTCCCTGCTCCCTAACAGCTTGGCGCAAGCTCCGGGGAAGCAGTATCCTGCCTCCTTTCTCACGTCTCGTGATTCACTACGTCTCAAATTTATGGCCACTGTGTTAATAGAAATGGAAATGGCAATGCTGCCTGGCTTCAAGGATATTTTCCCTCTCCTGCTGGCTTACTAAGTGCTCTCTAGATTCCCAGCTTCCTGTGGGTCAACCGAAGCAGCTAATCCTGGCTCTGTCCAAGAAGTGATTCCCTTCCCTGGTTCCTTTCTCTTATTTCTCTCTACGTGCTTACTGATCTGATGAAAAGCGTGTGGCTCTTGCTAATGTTGGGGATGAATTTATGATCCCTCCCCTCCCCTTTCAGCTGCTCTGTAGAAAATAATGCCTTGCACTTTCAGAGCACTTAGTAGTCACCTATGAAGTGACTATGTCACCTTTGTAGTTTTCCACAGTATTTCAGTTATCTCAACTTCCCTCATATGCACTAGCGCAAAAGCAGTGCCGTGTCTTCTAGAGGAAGGAATGAATGAAGAGCTGGGCAAGTCTGGTGGTTTGGAGAGGTACCAATTATATCTGAGTTGGTATGGTGGCGGAGGTTAGACCAATGATGAGCGTGCCTCTGGTTTGTAAGCCTTGACTACTGAATTTCATCTTCTATGTGTGTGTTTAAATATAAATCCTCATTTATAATTAATAATGATATGCATGCTCTTAAGCAAAATAAAACCCAAACTCATCTCCTTCCTCCTGCTTAGTATTTCACCTGATTTCAGAGTGACAATGAGACAATCAGGGCAGCTGTAGGTGAGATCCTTCAGATCAAAATATTTCTTAGGTTGTTGATGTATCTTGGCTTTTTTTCCTGTCCTAGGCTGATTTTGTGAAATGATATTTTTTTCTGGTTGCTTTGTAGCAGTCCTTTACCTCTAGAATAATATTATGTCACTGTAAGAAAGGGTATATTTTCTGTTTTGTTGTATTTTTCAACTGCAATATATTTGAAATCAGTATATTGGCATTAGATTTTTTTTTTTTTTTTGCCTTTGAACCATTATTTGGAGAAGTGGACTGTTTTGATGTAGTTCCATGTAAAACATACAACCTTCTATGGGTAAGAAGAAAAGGCTGTATACAGAAGATACGTAGCTCCTCAAATAAAAGTGGCTACTTTCGTGCCTTATAAGAGGAAATATTTATAATTAATTTATAATTACCATTTCTCTTTACAAGGCACTAAAGAGAAACACTGTATGGCAGGGGGTTGGAACGAGCAGATCTTTAAGGTCCCTTCCAAGCCAAGCCGTTCTGTGGTTCCATAAATAAGGCAGGACCTTCAAAGGAATTAGTTACGGAGCTGCCCCCCTGAAGGCTAGACGGAGCTAAGCACTGCTGGTAAACGCACTTCATTTACCTTCCCATAAGGCAGGTGGCAAACTTCCTGTTCTGAGTGATTTCATTTGCATCCCTTTGTTTGTTTTTAATATGCCATTAAAACAAATAAACAAAAAGCAACAACAACTAAAAAAAAACATGTCAATCTCCATTCACTCTTGAAGCACTTCGTTTTAGCCACAGAAAGTTTTTTTCATGTGACTTGTAGGACTAAGCACACTCAACATCAAAACACGGGCAGCAATTGCTGCTTCATTTTTGCCGAGGCATGGAACTCAGAAAAGTTATTTTTGCTTTCAGGGTATTTCAAAGGAGGAGTTTGATTTGAACATTGGAGTGAATATGCAGGAGAGGATGTAGATGACAGATACTGAGCGCTGTTTTTCATTGAAGAATGGTACCTTACTTTTTGGAAGGACTTGGATGTTTGTAATTCTTTGTTCGTTAGGTTAAATACAGTTATTGTATTGAAAGTAAATATTGGAGAACTGGGAGAAAAGCATACAGACAAGTGAGCTCCTGCCAGTTTGTTGATCACAGTTAATGCTATGCTCGGTTTCCACTTCTGTGTATTTTCAAGTATACTTGAAAGCCTATCTTCAGCAATTTCTGAATGAGAGCAAGCAGAAATGACGTGGTAAGAAAACTCACGCCATGAATTTTGTAGTTGTCTTCTGTTTCTTATTCCTGGTAAGAACCGAATGCTCAAGCATGCTTCAATCAGAGGAAAAAAAGAAATACTGCTAGGAATTTTGTCCAAAATACTTTCTTGTTCTTGTTTACCGAATAGTTGCGTCTAAAACGCAAACTTCATTATCAGTAATGATAACTGCTGAAAATTGCTTGCTCTCAAAATAACTATTACCGCTTGGCTTGAATCTCTTGGCAGACATCTCCAGCTATTTAAGATCAAAATAGCGCTTAATGGGTTTAAGTAATCAATAGTCCCAAAGACTTCTGAAGATCTTAGTACATTAAATATTCATAGTTTATATTTGTCTTTTAAGGATCTACTCAGATTGTTAACACGTTGCAAAGTGCTAAGTTTGCAAAGTGCTTCTATTAAATGATGTTAAGATGCTTACAACAAGTACAAGATGTTTGTTTTATGTATCGATGCAAATAAATGCTATTTCCATTCTGTTGAAGTACATAGTTACTTTGAAGCTCGCTGTAGACTGTGATTTGCTGACAGGCTCATTTTCCTGCAGGATGCCGAAGTACATCTTGAAAAAAATGTCATTTTCCTTGAGTTCTTACACTAGAAGCCACATAATATTTCTCTCCTAAAAATGTCTCGAGCACACCTACTGGACGTGTTCATGGAACAGCATCTGTGCAAGTCGGTTGTGTTTGATTTGGGGGCAGGAATGAGGTGTGTGCCCTCTGGAAGCTGGTTAAGGCACTGAGAGCTGGGAAGGAAGAGGGGTAACGTAGGCTGATGGATGTCAGGGTATGCTTCTGAAATCCCCCAGCAGCTCTGAATTAATACCTTGTTTCAGCTATCAAGCATTGCAGTAGAAGCAGGAATTTGAAAGGAGGCTGTGCCTGCCCCGCCGATGCCAGGAGAAGCGATGGCTGAATGTAGGAGCTTAGTGCCCATGCAGGAATTTACTGCTGGCAGGCAGCTGACCGAGTCTGTCTTTGCTGCTTCTCGGTTACAGCTATTGGGAATAGTAAATTTGCTGTCCTCTGTAGCCCATGTTCTTCCTTTTCCTCCCACTTAGGACTCTTCTAATTCTACCGTTCTAAGTTCCTCTCCTTCAGAAAAATGCTGTGCATGAGTAGCCCCGGGACAAATTCTCTTTGGGCTGCAGAAGAGCAAGGGCAGCCAAGTTGGAGGAGAGGAGGCTGCGGGCCTAGGAATAGCAGAGGCTTTATTTTAACTAGGTGGCTTTGGTTCTATGACAAAGTGTTGACATCAGCACTGCAGAGCTGTATGAAAAGCATTATTTTCAAAAGAATAGCTTTTATGCTTTTGTTGGCCCTCTCCCTGGAGAGTAATACACTTATAAAATCCTATTCTTGATTGCATCTTAAGCTGGTATTAAGTTTCTAAGAACAATAAAATATAGTCAATAAGCTCCTTGCTTTAAACTTTTCTGTCTACCAGCAGTTTTTTTTTCTTCCCTTATTGAAAAGGTGACTGGTAGGGGCTTTGTTAGACCAAGGCCTTCAAATCCGAGGGTGAGCAGGTGCCAGCAGCTGCTGCCAGCAGCCCAAGCAGGTCTGTGTTTGCTCTGCCTTCGGGGAGGGCAAACAAGGGCTTCTTGTGTAGAGAAACTGAGGACTTGAGGTTGTGAGGAGTGTGTGTGTGCATCTTCGCTTGATTTCTTGCAGAACCAAGGGCTCGGGCTGGACTCTTAGATCTTACTACCATAACCACAAACACTTTCAAATTGCCTTTTAGCACCTCGTGTCTAATAAATGAGGCTGTCCACACCTTGCTGAAGTAGATCAGTCTTTATTGTCTGTAGTGGAGACCAAAATCTTATAGAAACACGCTTTTTCTTTCCTTTTTTTTTTTTTTTTTCTTTCCTACGCGAATAAAGATTCAAGAGGAAATTGCTATTGATTGAGGGAGCAAGGTGTTGCTATCTGGTCAGCTTGCTGCACTGCTATAGCAGCTATTTGGGTCACGCCGGCAGTTTTTATAATGGCTTCTCCATCTTCATCCTCAGCCCAGTACCTGAAAGTGATGGCAGTATTTTTGTTTCATTGATATTCAGGTGCTTTCACGGTGGAACTGGTGATGGGGAAGCATGAGATAAATCCATAGCTCCCACCAGTGATGGCTTGACTGCTGGAGTACTGTAAGACCTTAGCTTGGAGCACATGATATGAAAACACTGCTGATCTGGATGTCTTAGGTTTAAGCACAGAAATGGTCAGATGCCACAAGTCAGTGTCTGCCAAGAACAGACATTTTGGCAGAAAGCTATAACTTGCATACTCAGTGAGCACCCGTCTCTCAAATGTCACCTGCATACAGGTTGAATTTTTTTTCTGGCAGTAGATTTGTACTGATGGCCGATACACCTTTAAAGCTTGACTTATTTTTCCTCTTTAGCAATCCCATAATATTATTTATGTTGAATTTCACCTGGATGGGACAAATGGGGTAGGGTAGCTAAGAGGCTGTCCCATCCATCTTTTGAGGGTGGTGGATTTTGAATGGCAGCCCGGTGTTTTAAATCATCAGTGCTTGGCTGTGCAGCAGTATTGAGGCGAGGTTGCTCCTGCACAATTGTTCCTAGGAGACTTTTTCAGTCAGTTCCTGCTTACTCGTCCTCTCTCACCACCCTCAGTCCTTAACAAGGCAAAAAAGCAGCCACGTATGTTACAGGAGAGAAGTAGATCAAATAAAGCCTCCAAGAGATGTCCTTTCTTGTGTAGTACTTTCTGACTGACATGCAGAGAAAGCATGGTTTTTGGGAGGCGAGAGGAAGCACTGCAATGTGTTTTGCCTTTGCCAAGAGCAGCACTTCTATGAAAATCACAAAATGGATCCCTTTGCCTCCTATTTTAGGAGATCTCTTCCTTCCTAGCTGTTCTTGCTGCTGCATTGTCGTTTGCCTGTGTATACCCGTAAGGATGTTAAGTAACGTTCAGCGGAGGCCTTATCTGTTCTGCTGGCAAAACCCTGCCTCCCAGGAGGGTCCATGCAAAATGCTTAGCTTTTTTTGTCTTACTGAGTACTTGGTATTGAAATCCTGTGGTTTCGGTGGATGTAACTTTACATACCCAATTGTCCAGTCCTTGTGTATTTTTTTTAACCACTTAAGCTTTTTTTGGTAGTTCTGTATAATTCACTGACGCTGCTTTTCTTGGTGTATTTTTGAAGGCAGATATATAGGCGGTTGCTTGAGTCTCAGCTCTGCTGTCAAATCCTTCTGCCAGCCTGTCTGGCTGATGAGAATTTCCTTCAGACCCCTTTATTGTTTGTAAATAGGCTTGATGTAAGTCGTGTCACAGTAAAAGCGTTGAAAAAACCTTGTATTAAATGTGATACTAGTCCAGTGATCCTGATAAGATTGGTACAACCGTACATCAGTGCAATTTAGAGAAATAGCCGTTGTGAATAGAATTTAAACCAGACATCCCCACGGAAAAAGGGTAGTTAAAATGTTTAAATTGGAATAGCACAGAGAAGACACGGAATATAAATAGACTACACTGTTGGAAAACAACTCTAATTGTGGGGAGCGCGGTATGAATGTTAAGGTCCTGCTTTTATTTTCTGTATTCCGATGCATTTGGATTGTGTTGGTAATTTTAATTTTACCCGGTGTGAACTTGATGTCAAAATAAATAACACCACATCTTCTTAAATGTCAGAAGTCAGCTTGGCCATAAAGGTTAATCTCAGGAATTACTATAGTGCAAATAGGGGAGGAAAAATAGTCTCTGCACAAAGAAGAAGTGGGCATTAATAAACTGCAGAATCTTTAGTTCTGTAGCTTTTTCTGTTGCTTATTTTTCCTCACCTTTACCTAGATGTTGTTACCCAAGCAGAGAAGTGATGTGAATTCTTTGTGTTGCGAGATAAACGTGTGCTGTATCTTGAACGTAACGTGATTTCCTCCCCCCTGTAACACCAGGTAAGAAACAGGGGCCCAAATTTGCCTTGATTGCTTGGAAGCAGTGAGACCGACCCTGTGAAAGATGGGTTCCTGTGGAAAGTACCTGCAGCGAGAGAACATGTCCTTTCTGTCTGTTGTGATGGACAGCTTGCAGCTGGTCCTCATGTACACAGGCAAGGATGGATGCGACTCAGAACTGCCATGATACCGTGTGCTGCCCAGACAGCTGCTGCTTGTTCTTCTCAAGTCCTGGTCATCACTCCTAATTAATTGTGTCCGGAAGGATTACTGTCACCATGCAGCAGTTCCTACCTGGGCTAGGTTGATGCAGAATTTCCTCTGCGCTCCCAGGCTGAAATGGCTTCAGCTAAACAATATACATTAACCAACCATGCTTGCCACGTATGCTTTAGCTTTCCCAGCTTTAAATAAATGTCCAAGCTGAGCAGCTGGAGCTCCAGCTTGTCACTGGTCAAGTCTTATCTCAGAAGAGTCCAGGGCTGCTGTGCTGCTGACCCCGTTGGGTGGCAGAGAGGGCACTTGAGCACACAGCCGGGCTCGCCCCTGCGTGCCAAAGCTTGCCCTGTGAGCCCATGGCTGATCCTGGCTTGCAAAAAGCACTGTTAGGGCTTTACACTTCATTTTGCAAGTAATATGGGATCAGCACCTCTGTCAACACTAGGACAGAAGACGTGTCAGATCATATACTGAGAAAATAAGGTGGTTTGGTTTTCACCTGCATTTGCCTTGCTCTGTGTCGTGCACCATTAGGTTTACAGTATGTTACTGATTGAGGGCTATGATCATAATACAGATACAGTGACCAAGTGTAAAAGTCATATTCTATGTTCTGCCTACCTCTCGTGTGTCTGATTAGACATTCAAATAGTGAGTTACAAGTGCTTGTAACAAAAGCCTCCATCTTTTGTAAAAAAATAAAAATTGGTGGTCAGTTCCAAAACGCAGAAGGACCACAATGGCAGCTGAAGACACCTGAAGGAGGCTCGAGTACACCACCCTGGGGGCGGGGGTTTCTTTATTTCTTACTCAGATGACAACTGGCTTTGCAGTGCTTGTTGTTAAACTAGGGGTGCTCAAGATTCCACGTTTAATAGTGTATCAAGCTAGTATTTTGTACCATGGCCAATCAGAAGCATAATGTCTCAGCTGGATATAAATATTTCAGCAAATACCAGTTTAAGGCACTCCAGGAATCTTTCGGTATCCTGTTAGCCTAAAAGGCTTTCATATAATCTGCTTTAAAGGAAGCTTTTTTTAAAAAATAATGATTTTTTTAATAGAAACTCTAGGTAGAAATATTTGTACTGGTAAAAAAAAAAAAAAAAAAAAAAAGAGGCCCCTGCAGAACCTCTTTGATGTCCTTCAGGCCTGTTATTGATTTATGTATCAACAAAATGCATTCAGCACATCTTGTCCTTGCTTCCATGACTGTGAGGTTATATCGGAAAGGTTGGGTACGATTCAGGGAGAAAGGCACAGCCAAGTATTTGCCGATGTAGCTCTCTTCAGATGTGCACCTGCAGCTTGTGCGCCCGAAAGAGAAGGCCCTTAGCAGCGTGCCGGCTGTGGGACGAGGCGGCAGGAGGCCCTGAGTTACCAGCAGGAGGCTCCCATGGATTTCACTGCTCTGCCCTCACTGCAGCGTTCACATCGAAAAACTTTCTGTTCTGTTAATTTGTGGAGACTCCATTTCTCACTTTGAATTGTAGCTAGAGAATGAATCCCCCATGCTTGATCTCTGGTGAAGCTGGTAAGGTGCTCCTGTTCTTGGTGAGGGGAGATTTTGTCCCATGCTTTGGGTGAGTAACCTAGTGATGCCTTCCCTAGCACACTTCATGTTGCACTCTTGAGCTGAAATGCGTGAATTTCTGGGGAAAGTGTACTGTGCTTTGTTGGGCATACGTTTATGCTGGTATATCCATGGAAAATGTATTATAAATTAGTGAAAGTGACAAATGGCACTGTTACAATCTTCATCTAGCAGTCTGTTCAGTGGTAGGGATATGAACATCATTCATTATTCTCTCAAACTGTAAAAGTCACTGCAGTGTTTGCACACTTGCTGCTGGACCTTCATTTATTTCCCCGTGGAACGTTCCTCAATTTTTCTGATGCTAACTTGGGACTCTTAAAGCATTGTGGACATCCGTTATCTTCTTGTATGCCTACTTTACCATGGCTTTTGGTGGATTGAATCTGTGGATTATTTTTTTAATGTAAGAGAATGCTTAAATTCATGAAAGCTAAGTCAAAAACAGTGCAAACGTGGTAATAACGTAAACAAAAAACACCTTACGGATCCTAGGATGTTCTCCACTGCGGCTGGGGGTTGGCTGGTGTTTAAAAACATCCAATGGAGCTTGCTTAAAGAGCAATCCCTCAAGTTCTGTCTCACTGTGATATACACACTTTCTAAAAGCCGATACTAGAATAAGCTCTTTCTGATCATTTTTATGCATAGTGGAATACACTTTTGAAACACTGTGTACCTTAGCTCTCTAGAGCTCTCATATCAGGACTTGCTGTCCTAAGCTGATGCAAGAAATAGGGGAGGTGGGAAACTAAATACTAGTGTGAGTGTTGATGCTTGTCTTGTAGCCCCTTACTTGTATTACTTACTCTACATTTTTGGGATTTCACCAATGTTTATAAAAAGTGTGGTTTTGACAGACTGGAGGCTTGGCAGAAAGCGGCAGAGCTGTTGGCGACCCTTTCAGATGGCAAAGGTACCTGCTGTTGTCGTGGGTGCTGGTCTGAATAATCCTGAGCAGCTCCCACCCAGATTTCCCAAAAGGGTCCGGTAGAATTATTTCTCCAGGAGCATTCTAGAGTGACATTTGGAGGAAAATAAAATGCATTAAATGCAGTAAGTGTGCTTCAGCTTAGACGTGGTTTAATTGTAGTCTCTGTAACCTTTTTCTCCTTTCTTTGATTGCTTGACTTTTTCTCCTCCAGATTTTCATAAATCAGAACTATGATTTGATTGTTAATAATCCCTAGAGTTTTTTAATTAATTTCATTGAACTTTGGATTTTGGAGCCTTGGTGAAATATTCTTTTCCTCCAGTTATGACAGTCAATGTGAGGACCTATTTTCTTCTCTTGTGCTTGAAGTGAAATTTTAAAACTTTCTTATTGATGTAGGAGATGAGAAATGAATTCTGAGAGGTCAAACACTTCTTAAATAAACCTGTGAGCTCCGGGGAGAAGTTGTGTGTATGAAATGCCGTAGAACTCTTTTTCGGGTGACCACAGTACCAGTGCAAATGAGTCTGATCTTGATGTTGATTTGAATCTTTCCTTTTGCTTTATTCACGTGTTTTCAGCAAAATCCCTGTCTGAGGCTGGTGTGGATGCAGCTCGAGCTTGTGCTGGATGACAGAGCAGCATATAAGAGGAGGCAGGCAGCTGACATAACTTATGCCAATATATGTTCCCAGGGGATAAATCCTCAGCTGGTACGAATTACCACAGCTTCATTAGCGCAAGTGAGGGATGTCAGGCTGTACCCAGCTGACGATCCGGCCTCGTGGCTGTAAAACGTTCAGCGGAGAAGTATGGCTCGGTGTGTTCATGCACACCCGTGTGCAAGGCGTGAAGCCTGGCAGTTCCAGCCTGTGCAGCCCCAGAGGAGGTATTTCGAGGTCTTCGGTTTGCAGTGCCTCAAAAATTCAGGCTCGGGCTGAGGGGTGACAGCAGCCATCCCACCTGAGCTGTGCCACAGTCCTGTGAGTGGCGGCAGTTACTGTTCAAGGAGAAATAGGCTGAGATCTCGTCTGGCTGGGGCTCAAATGCCGACCCATTTCCCTGGAGATGACAAGCTAATGGCTTGTCCGCAGGGCTGCGCGGTTTTTCCTAGTTCTCCTGGAAACGAATGGAGCCGGAGCGGAATCGTGTGCTGCCTTGCGATAGCGTAATGCTCTTACGGAGCTATTTGTACCGCAAGCTGCTTTCCTGGGCAAATTAGACACGCAGAATTTCCAGATTTTGCCTTATTCAAATTTTAATTAACTCTGTGTAATAAGCTGTAAGCACATTAATATCAACAAAATACTTCGTATTGTATCTGTTAATACTCAGAAGATTAAGCCAGAAGTATTGTTTTCATACAAAGACCAGTGAAGCTATAAATAATGGGGAGCTCTTTTATGAAATTGGAACACACATTAGGAATAATCCAGCTTTTTCAATAGCAGATCTCAAATAATAAGCATGCAGCCAAAGGTGCCTGAATGGGGTTTTTTGATATCACATGCATCGTTTTAAGTTTATATTTTAAAAATTGATAGATGCATTTGCATTCCCTAGCTTGGACAGATGGTGTGATCCGTAACAAAATACTCAGCAGCATACTAAAAAGGATCATTTCGGCACCTTTTTGCTGCAAGTCTCATCCAAGCAGCGAGGGAAAGCTTTCAAAATGAAATATGCTCACACGGACCGTTTTACAGTGAAAACATTACCTGGGCATCCACAGCTACCAGCTGGATGGCTTATTGCGCTTGGAAGAAACGTCTGTGGATGTCAGTAGGAGACATCCTGGAGAAGTCACGGAAAACGGGAGTCCTGGCTTCTGTTTCAGGCTGTGCTCCGATATTTGTGGCAGTGGGGGCACGAGCTGGAGCTCTGCCTGCAGCCACCCATCTCGCTCCCCCCCAGCCTCCTCCACCAGCAGCAGATGCGTTCTTGCAACTGTTTGGAGAACCTATACTGGGAAATGTTGGAAGGAAATGTTGGAAAACACCAGCTGAAAAGGAGCCCGCTCCTTCATTTGTTTAAAAACCTGTCCTTGGGAGTAGGGACTTGCTTGCCTGCCACCCAGAGCAGCTCCTGATGCGCTTAACCACGCAGCCAGGGATGCTCAGTGCCCCCACCCTTGGGTGCTGCTCAGCTGACATGAGCAGCTGCGAGGGATGAGGGCTCCTGAAACTGCTCTGGGCCATCGAGCCCAAAGGCATGTGGCTATGCTGGGGGTTGTATCCTGGTATTGCAGTAACATGACCATGCTTTGATAAGCTATTTTCGGCTGTGTGCTCAAAATTAATTCTAAGAAATACTTTGTAAAATACTTTGTAAGAGTTCAGCTTTATTTTAAAGAAAAACCATTATCTTATGTTTAAAAGGTAAGCGAGAAGTGCTAGTTATTGTATTTTCTACCATTGTGCTTAGCCCAGCCTGGTTTCCGTCTGGAGAACTTGGAAGAGTTCTGAATTTGGAGCTGGTGTCAGTGACCTTGTTCCGTGTCATTGGTATTGTGGCTCCTTCGTACGTGGAGACCTTGCAAAGGCTGGCTATCGGGGGATTTTTGAAGAAAGCCCTTTAGAGAGGACAATTATTTTAGTAATAATTAGAAGTTACTTAGTAAAAACACCACTGGAATTCTACTGAAGAGGACACCTGTGGTTGCAAATGAGAGGAAAAAAAACCTCTTTCAAACCCTGCCAGTTGAGCAAAACTGCAATATGTTCTGAAAGTCAAGCTGTGTTTTCTCATTTTTGCACATCGTAACCAGTAACAAAAGTCTTGGGGGCTAAATTAGGTTCTCTGTTTCACTTCTGAAAACTCAATTGCTTTTCTATTGTCGGCAGCAGCACCAGCTCGAGCCAACCTACAGAAAATAAGATTGCAGCAAAGGTTAGTGCAGGGATAATTACAGAATCACTTGGAAAAGTTTCAGCTGGTACAGGAGCATTTCTTGTGAGGAATTTTACCCCCCAAAATGTGATCTATGCCTCTCGGTATACTGCAGGCAGGAAAGAAAAGGATTCTTAATTCTCCAGGTGTTGTCTTAAAGAAATAACTTACTATTTTGAAGGTATAAATCAGCTCTGCAGAACTGCGTGCTCATACAAGTGCATAATTTAGTATCGGTGCTTTTGTTTGTGTGTGGCTGTTTTTTTTTTTTTTTTTTTTTTTTTTTTTTTGTGAGGAACAGAAGTTCAATCCCCCACATGGTTGTGCTGCTATCTGGGGAGGGCTGGGAGCTGTAGATACCAGCACCAGGATTTCTCAGCGGCAGGCTGAGCTCAGCAGTGCTGTGCTTGGTTAGGAAGGAAATGCCTCGGTGCAGGAATAAATACGGGGTTGCATTATAGCAGCAGTTATTAACCTATCAATTTTGCTTGCCCGAATAACTACTAATGGAGACATAACTGTCTGCAGGTTTGAGCAGAAATAATGAGGGCTGGGAAATAGTTGTTGTACGGCTGTACTGTTACATAAAACTAATGATAAAAGCATTTAGGATGGGAACCTGGAGAAGTAGCCTTTTACTTGCAGGAAGGGGTGTGCGCTTAAAGGAGCTGTTTGTACCATGAGCGGTGATTTGGGCTTAGATTGGAAAAGTACTTCTGTGTGCAAAAGGGTGCAACATTCAAGGAAATCTGAATGATACGATTTTGGAGTCTTAATTCCGTCCCCAAGGTCGATTCTCTTTGTAGCATGGACATTTTGGGCTGCAGCACTTCATGGCCTTGTATTCTAAAGCTGATCGGGAGGAGACGATGATCTCTGGCTTTTTGCAAGCCCGTGTTCTGTATCTCTCTTGCTTGTGCCAATTATAAATAGGAGGCTCAGCCGCACGGTTGTTCTGCAGGCTCCTGCTTGTATGCTTTAATTTGGATGAAGTGCTGTGGCAGCTGAAACGCTGAAGTCAGTGGTAGGTACTGATTTATTATCCAGATGCCATCGGTTTCCTGTGTGCGTGAACATGAAGATAAATCTTAGCTGTGCTGTGTGAAGACCTAAATCATAGGAGTTGTCCCAGGATATTCAGTCCCTCTGGCTGCTTTCCCCCCGGGACATGCCGGTGCTTCACGAATATAGAGGACTGACCGAAGGCCAGTCTTGATCACAGGAGTCTAGGTTGGGGTTAATCAAGACACAGCATTGCTGTGGCTCCTCTAAATCTTGATTCACAGAAGTCACATCGTCCCAATTCCTGTGGAAAGGTCATGTTGAGAAGTGTTGGCTCACCTCTCACCACAACACACCAGTTTCAGGAGCTGCCCCTGGTGGTTGTTTATAGGATTCCTGTACCATTTGTCCAATGTTTTGTTTCGTTTTTTTTCTCTAACAGGAAAATCACATTTCAGTGGGCATACTGTAAGGAGCCTTTAATGGCAGCATAAGTTTCAGGATGTGCAGTGATGCAGGTTTTTTAATGTATCCTGAGCCCCGAGCTCCCGTTCAGCCGAGCTGGCTACGCCAGGCACTGCTGCTTGGGATTTTAGCAAGCACAACTCAGAGCAGAAAGCACACCTAACGGCTTTAAACATTGCCTCGTTGCAAATCAAATATGACAACTATATCACTCCAACCAGGAGTAGGAAACATAACAACGGCACAGATTTGAAATCTTCAGCTGCTTTTCCAGAATGCTCAGGCCTTGGCTGTTCCTGATGCTTACGTGCTCTGTCTGTGAAGTAGTTTGTTACTTATCGCGCTTGTTTCCAAATGAAAAAACGTGTTTCTTCACCATTGCTTTTACCTGTTTGATGCTGATGACACAATCTGTCTTTGGGTTTTGATACAGTTCTGGCTTGTAACGCAAAAGAGGAAGTTGAACATGGCTTTTTCAGAGTATCCACTTAGCAATAGCAATCTGGTATGTGTTTGGTGGTAGATTTCCAGATTAACATATCGAACAGCCTTAATTTGCAGAGTCCATCTAGGTCAGCTGTTATCTACTGCTGGCACTCGCATCAGTTTTTAGCTGTTGTTTGGTCCTTTTGATAGTTGTAACTGCAGCTCCCGAGAAGCACAGTGGGCCGAAGGTTTTGGCGTCTGCTCCTGCCACCCAGAGAAATACCGAGATTGCCACAGCAACCGAAGAGCCTCCGTGTCAGGGAAGCAGAGCCTTACCATTAAGTTGTGTCGAGGGTAAAGGTAGAACATCTCTACTTGTGAAACCGCATATCTACGGCTAGAAGAATAAAGCAATAATAACCTGGTGGTTTTGCTGTTGAATGTGGTGGGGTTAGTACTGGAAGTGAGAAGGGGCTATCGTGTTAACACGGTGTTATGAAGTCATGGTTAAACTTAGAATTTCCTCTCCTGTAGGGAAAGGGGCAACTATCCTACAGCCTGGAAGCAGGTGAAAACCTGGAACTCACCCTCGAGTACATGAAAGTGGATTATGCTACCCTGCTATGATTTGGAAGTAAGAATTCTGTCTGTGGATTGAACAGCATGTCAGAATGGAACTGCCATCTCGCCTTTTCATGCAGTAAATCACTGAGAATACCCTGAGCTATTCATGGGACTTTGCGTTAAATTTCTGCTCTGCAGGCACGCAGCTAGGTAGGTCTGTGGTGTGCGTGCATGGACTTCAGGGCTGGGATGCATCGTGAGAAGTAAGGGATGCTCAGTGCCCTGGAAAGCATGCCAGGGCCAAAAATCAATGTTAATAAATTATCAATTGATTTGACGCATCTATCGGTCATGGAGATCAGGATCTTTAACTTCTAATTAGCGGCCTTTATCTCAAAGAGCCCATTTAAATTAAAACAGAACATTTTTGTGTCTACCAGACGAAGGCTGTGCTTTTCCTTTTCCCTAAGGTAAACGGAGCTTGCTTCTGCCCTCGCTCAGTGATACAGGAAACAAAGTTCAGCTACAGTGCCTTCAAAGGAACGGGGATGAGTGCAGGACTTAAGCCCTGTGTCCTCTACAAAATAAAATGTGAGAAATAAGAGTTGCTCGGAGCCCTGTAAAGCATGCCAAGGTTAAAAAACAGGTCAAAATTAGGCTTGCTGGTAGTATCTATCTCTGTATGTGTGTATATAGAGAGCAGCAGCAGATGTGCTGGGGACCTCATGTTCTTTGTGTCTCACTCTGCGCATCGTCTTGCTGTTATGTATGGCAATAATAAGAAATGTTTTAGCTATTTGTTCATAAATGTTGTTATCCAATGGAAAGTGGCCCTGCAGGTGCCGCAGGTGTTAACCACAGTACTTCTATGTCTTGAAGAGATCTAAAGGATGCTTAAAGTGTGCTCTGAAGCATGCAATAAAAATGAGGTGAATTGGAATTTTAACATCTACACAGTGTGTTCACAATTAATTCTTATTGCCATGTTCTTTAAGAACTTATAAGTCATGGTTTATACTGAAATCCTTAAAGAGGAGAAGGGGCTTGGATGGCATTAATGCTTCAGAACAGTAACTAGGACAGAATTTTGTTTTGTTACTAAATATTTACCTTTTTTTTAAAGAAAAAAAATGAAAGGTGTTCTCACCATGGTCCATGTCATAAACACAAGTTTGCCTAAGTGCAAGGGTCTGTTTGGGTGTTAGTTTTGGTTTTCAAGGAGGAGTTTAGAGTACAACTTGGATTTTACAAAGCTTGAAAAGTAGACATTGCTTTTTCTTCAAATTTGGAAAAAAAAAAAAAAAAAAAAGAATCCTATGCAAATTGTAATGGCTGCAGGCATACTATGATCACATTTCTACTGTGTATGACTTTGTACATAAATACTCAACACGTCTGTTATGCTGGTTGCATATAGTGTGATTTGTTGGACTAGGAAAAGGTCTTCTCGAGTTATAGAATCATAGAATTGTTATAGAATCATAGAAAAATTAAGGTTGGAAAAAACCTTCATGATCATCTGGTCCAACTATCCACCTACCACCAATATCGCCCACTAAACCATGTCCCTAAGCACCAGGTCCAACCTTGCCTTGAACACCCCCAGGGACGGTGACTCCACCACCTCCCTGGGCAACCCATCCCAGTGCCTGACTGCTCGTTCTGAGAAGAAAGGTCTCCTCATTGTTTTAATTGTTGAAGGGTAGTGCTCTTTGTTCAGTTCTTTGTTTTAGTTGTTGAAGAGTAGGCGCATGACGTTTCCATTTTTCCACTCACCAGGGACATTGCCCGAATACCAGGACTTTCCAGCTATGATGGAGAGAGGCTTGGCAACTCCATCAGCCAGTTCCCTTGGGACCCTGGGATTCATGTCATCAGGTCCCACAGACTTGTACCTCTTTAGATGCATCAGGTGGTCTTGAACCTGCTCTTCACTTACAGCAGGTGGGCCTTTGATCCCCCAGGTTCCATCTACGGCTTCAGGGAAATGGAAGATGTGGGAAGCCTGTCTACCTGTGCAGACGGAGGCAAAGAAGTTGCTGAGTACCTCAGCCTTCTCCAATTACTCAGTTGTAGGAACTCACTCCTAATATATCAGCTACCTATAATCGATTACACACTACTATTTTAACCTTCAGTCTATTTTCACAAGCGTTAAAGGTGCATGGTGGCGCTCGGGGACTCCTGCCGTAACCCCAGCGCAGCAGCCCGAAGGGAGCTGTGTCCATTCTTGTGCTCTTCCTCGAGGCACTGTGCAGGAGATGCCACCTGTCACACAAGGGCTGAGGGATGGGAAAGAAGCACTCGCATGACCCCTGAGAATTGGCAACAGAGTTCTTTATTGCTGGGACATCTTGGAGGTGAGCCTGCGGGATGTCCGTGGTGTTTGGTGGCTCCGAGCTAATGCTTGGCATGGAGCCTGAGCAACGAGTAGGGGGCTGGCCGGGCACTCCTGCGACGCTCTTTGTGCTCTCTGATGGCAGAGAGTGAAGGCATGCCAGGGTTGTCCCCAGTCTGATCTGGCCAAGGTGGATCCACTTCCATTGGTTCCTCTGCCTCTTCTGGTGGACTGAGCTCCATGGGCTGACTCCATGCCCTCAGGTGGACAAGGAGGAGGTCTGGGGGGGCTGAGTCCCCCTTTTCTGGGGCTGGCTCCCCCGGGCCATTTGGCTTGCCAGAAAGAAAGGCTGCCCTGTGCGGTTCTGCCTCAACCCGTTTTGCTCCAGATCTCCAAGGGTTAGGAACTCTCATTAACAAAGGAAAACAACACCAACAAAACCAAAACAGGGCAATTCAAAAGGCTAAAGCAGTCAAAACTGAAGTACCCATCATGATGTTAGTAACTTGTGAAAGCTCTTACTGCACATTTGGAATGAGACGATAAAATTCTGCAACACGCACATGGTGTGGGAGGAATAGAAATTACGTTCAGAGTCCGAGTCTGGAAATTTGTGCCTGAACAGGGAAAAGCAAGGGATGTGTTTAATCAACAGGCTGAAGCACTCTCTTCTTACAAGAGAGAAAAAGACAGCACTTAAACTTGATAACTCCTTACAAGTAACAGGTGAGGAATGAAGACAGGGCGTCAGCATTCCTCAAGAGAGAGAAGAAACATGAAATGGAGTTAGAATTAAACATGTCCTTTACACACACACATGCACTGTGTATTTTAGAGTACACTGGGAGTGCATGTCTACTGATTTCCCTATCTGCACTCCCAGTTGGATTACTGGTGTTTATCTCTGTGCCCTGCACTACACCCTTCTATAAATCGTATGCTTGATTCACCGGGGGGGTTAGGAGCTTCAGCGGAGAGTAGGGTCCTCTGGTGGGAGCCGGTAGATACTCCCCACTCTCTTTGTAACACAATAGCATTGAAATGAGTAAGAGGAAGGAGACTGAAGCACTAAAAAGAGGAAACATTTGTTTAAAAAGGCTTTAGCAAAGCCAGGAACAGCGGTCAGGGTGTCTAATCAGCAGCCTTGTGCCGTTAGTAGGAGAGATCAAGCAGGCAAGATTGGTCTTGTGTCCTAGCCTGCCTGTCACCCTGTATCTGTGTTCACTTGGGATATTCTTGATGCGTCGGAAAGTCTTAAATGCAAGTTGGTTATCTGTTTTTATGGTTTACTCAGAGCTGTGGAGTATCCTATGTTTATTATACTCCTTTCCTTGACGTTTTCAGCGTTCAGCTCTCCTGTTGCTGGCTGAGGCACTTTGCATGCCCTTACTGCACCCATCAACTTACTGACAAGGTGCAGTAAGTGGTTACCAACCTGAGGTTTTTCAGGCATGCTGCCTTCTCCTGCAGTGATTCTTTAAGCACGTTTTCCTGTTGGTTCCCCCCCACCCCCCAACCTGCAACGTATTTGGCAGAATTAGGCAGAGCTTTCTTCTCTATCCCTTATTTTCCCGAGCACATAGACTGAACCTACTTTTATTGGAGTCTAACGTGGTCTCTGCCTCAAATTCTTGTGTAGCTACTGGTGAGGAACATGTCATCGTTTTGAGTAACGTAGTGTTTTGTGGGCGGTTTTGCTGACTCTTAGCGATTTCTAAAAGCTAGATTACAGCTTGTCATTGTATTTGATTATACATCTGTTTTCAATAATTAAAAGAAAAAGAAGGCAAAAGAGTTCTTCTGTTTTGCTTCCCAGAGTTTTGTGGTCCAACTCAGAGGCAGATCCTTGCTGCACTGCATGCTGCACTAGTTGTTAATTCAGTCCATCCAGGAAACCAACATGAGGTGCAGGGTCTGATGCCGGTTATCTCGATTTTGATGTAATTATTGTGCATGTGGTTCCTTCTGTGGCTGCATATAACCCAGGAGAAAACAAAGCGTCCATGTCGTCCGCTCTGGGGTTTCTGCGAAAGCGCAGCTCTGTGTGGGCGACCAGCAAAAGCTGCCCTTCTGTATTGCTCTGAGCGGTTATGGGGTGAGGGACGTGTTGCAGTAATAATTTTCAGGAGGAAAAACATGTAAAAAAAAAAAAAAAAAAAAAAAAAAAAAAAAAAAAAAAAAAAAAA